>NW_022103911.1:2446612-2447350 GCF_000313985.2 Echinops telfairi | reverse complement strand
CCCTTAGTATTTTGCCTTAGTGTGGTGGGGTCAGATCGGGCGCAATACCAACACTGTGTCTCCAGTGTTGTCCCCTGTAGAGCTATGGGTCAGAGAGGGATGTCATGTCTCATGGTGGGGCTGGCCCTATGTTCCTCTCTGTGCTTTGGCTGCTCAGAGCGGAAATATCATCCTCAGGGCTTGATGGGCCAGGATGTGTTCCACTCTCTCTTCCTCTCCCTTCATTTGCTCCTGTGTGTTCTGATCAGACGCATCCCTCTCTCTGAGCTATAGTTTCAGTGCTGTCCTCTGAAGTGAATTCTTCTGTGTGGGGGGCAGGGGAGTGGCTATTCACGTAGTTAGGATGGGGGCTGACCTCTCAGACCTCTCCACTGGTTCCGTGCTTCATGCCGATATGTTGCATTCATGTATTGGAGCACTGGGTTAAAACCTGGTCCCTCTTTCCCTGTGAAAATATAAACAATACCTTCCCCTTGGGTGGGTTAGTGCCCTGTTCCCCAGCTACCCATATCTTTTTTTCCCACCTCCTTTTTAGTTGGCCACCATATGTATCCCTGCATTTAGTCTGGCCCCTCCCATGCTACCTGGATCTCACCCCAGCAATGTTTGTATATGGTAGCTTTTTCACTATACTCCTTTTGCATTCTTAAGTCTGCAATCTTGAAATGTGTCTTCTGTAGGCAGCAAATTAATGGGTTGTGTTTTTTAAGCCAGTCTGCTTGCCTCAACTTTTTAATG
>NW_022103911.1:2436308-2443496 GCF_000313985.2 Echinops telfairi | reverse complement strand
GCAAATTAAAAGCTTGAGATACCTTATTTTGATTGATCAAAACATTTAAATATCCTTGTGTTAGTCTGGATTGAGTAGAGAAGCAAATCCAGAGACACTCATATGTGCATAAGAGAGAGCTTTATATCCAAGAGCAACTATATATTAAGAAAACATCCAGGCCCAGTCCAAATCAAGTCCATAAGTTTGATATTAACTCATAAGTGTGATTTTAGCCTATATGTCTGATACTAGTTCATAAATCCTTCTACAGACTCACACAACATATTCAATTATGCTGAATGCAGGAAGATCACAGGCCAGTGGATGAAAAGTCTTGTGGAAACATCTCAGCACTGGCATGGCTCTCCATGTGGCTCCTCCAGCTCCAGAACTCTGGCTGCCATCAGCATAATTTCATGTGGCTTGTCCACAGAATTTGAAGCAGAGAGAATGTGTAGCCCGACTCCAGGGAGGAATATAGGTGTTCCCATAATCCTCAGGAGAAGGTCATGCTCACACAGAGGCATCATTGGCTATGATCTCATTGATAGGCTAGACTCCCCCTCTTCACTTAAGTTGACAGGGGATTATGTAACATAATCCTTTGTATATTGAACCTAAGAATGATGAAGTACAAGAACTGAATAGAACATTTCAAAAAGTAGTGCAAGAAGACAAAGTAAATATGATAATGAAATATGCAAAGACCTACAGTTAGAAAAACAAAAGGAAGAATACACTCAGCATATCAGAAACTGAAAGAACTGAAGAAAAAGTGTCATGCCTCAGATGGATTTTGGCTGTGAGTAGAGAATACCGGAAAGATGTTTTGTTGCTGCAATAGCAGTTCCAACCCATAGTGACCCTGTGCACAACAGAATGAACACTGCCCAATCCGATGCCATCATCAGAATGTTCCCCATGATTGCATACATTGTTGCAACCACTGTGCAAATCCATCTTCTTGAGGACCATCCTTTCTTTCACTGCCTCTCTTCTTTAACAAGCATTATGTCCTTCTCCAGGGACTTGTTTCCCCTGAGCTGTCCAACATATATGAGACCAAATCTTGCCATCTTTTCCTCTAAGGAGCACTCTAGCCATATCTTACAAGACAAATTTGTTTTTAGCATTCCATGGTATTTTAAATATTCTTCACCAGCACCACAATTCAAATGCATCAAGTTTACTTGCATGCGATTGACTATGCCAAGGCATTCTACTGTGTGGATCATAACACACTACGGTTAGCCTTGCTAAGAATAGGAATTCCAGAACACTTCATTATGCTCCTGTGGGACTTGTACCAGGATCACAAGGCAGTTCTGCAATTAGAACATGGGAATACTGCGTGGTTTAAAATCAGGAAAGACGTACGTCGGGGTTGTAAACACGTACCATAATTATTCTATTCAGTCTGTATGGTGAGGAAAAAAATCAAAGAAGTTTGATTATATGAAGAAGAGTATGGCATCATGATTAGAGGAAGGCTTATGCACAATCTGCCATATGCAGATGAAACACCTTTGCTTGTGGAAAGTGAGGAGGACTTGAAGTACTTGCTGATGAAGATCAAGGATTTCCCCTTTCAGTATGGAATTCACCTCAAAGTTAAGTTGACCAAATTCCTCACAAATGGACCCACAGGTAAGATAAATGGAGAAAATATTGAAGTTTACAAGAATTTTATCTTGCTTGGATCTACAATCAATGCTCACAGAAGCAGCTGCCAAGAGGTCCGAGGATACATTGCATTGGGTAAATCTGACACACAAGATCTCTTTAACTTATTGAAAAGCAAGGAGGTTACTTTGAAGACTAAGGTGCACCTGACCCAAGCCACGGTATTTTCAATTGGCTCATCCACATTTGAAAGTTGGACATTGAATAAGGAAGACAGAAGAATAATTCATGCACTTGAAACTGAAGGTTGATATGTTATCCTTCATTTTCTTGCTTCTTTCCAGGAGAAATAGGTTTTATTAGAAATGTGAGTTAATGTGAATTTTATATTGGGCATCTTTGCTTAAGGCTGTAGCCCATGGCTATTGAATCCATTGCAATTCCTAGTGACCCTACAGCAAACATAATTGCTTCTTCTGGTTTCCAAAGCTATAAATCGTTCTCCCCAGGAGCACCTGGAGAGTTCCTACTGCCAACTTTTGACAGGCCAATGCTTAAGTCATTGTGTCATCAGTTCTTTTTAAGGCTACAGGTTAAATGGATATACCATAATCCATGATTTAAACTGATAAGCTCTGCTATCAGCTGAAAACAGGAAAGAAATAAAATGCTAGACCTATATTATTGATCTATTTTTCATATTATATATATATACACATACACTGTAAATAAACAAAATAAAACTTCTAACAAAATATTGTTAGAACAATTTGCTATTTAGACATATTTTACTTCACCCTGACTACTACTTTTTGATATCTATATATCTCTTCTAAAAGAAGGTAAAGAAAAGAAATGAAATGGAAGGGACTGATATTTCAACAGAAATTCTAGCAACTTATTCGCATTGATAAAGTATTTTAGAGTACAGAATCCAAGTATATCAGCTCACTTGTCATTTAAAATATTAATCAAGATTTTTTAGTTACTGTCAAAATTCAAAGAAGCATATTCATTCACCATGCACTTGTGAACATATGAGAAACATATGTTTTCTGAGACATAGCAATGATGTTAAGCTGTGCAATGGCCTACATAGCCAAAGTGCATGAAGTCACAATACACACTTGAACCTGTAAAAAACTGCTAACTAGATGCAGAGATGTCTCTTTAATATCCTTGCTCTTAGCAGTTAGATGTGGTTTTCTAATTTCAGCATTCAAAAGAAATGCATATTCCATGGCCAAATCCATTAGCATTTCCCAAATCTAATTTTCAGGCTCCGCCGAAGATTTGACTTTACTGAAGAGCTTTTCTTTAACATCCTTCCTTTAATGTTAATGACCCAAGTTTCTGTTTTCTTGCATTGCTGATTTTCAAGTGTTTTAGTTACTTTGATTAAAAAATTGAACTAAGCTACCAGGATTGAAAATATGGATACACTACCAAGATTTTGTGTTTGCTCTCTGTGATGGTTAATTTCATGTGTCAACTTTGTCATTGTATTCGGTTATTAGGGCAAACACTAGTCTATGTGTTATAGCAAAGATGTTTGTATATAATTGTTGCTTATAATCAGTTGGCTTTCAGTAAAGTAGATTCACTCCAAAATGATGGGGGGTAGACCTCATCCAACCTGCTGAAGGTCATAACACCAGAAAACAAGGATTCCCGAAGAAGAAAAAGATGTTTCAAGAACAAATCCATAGATGCTTCCAAGTTGCCAGCTTGTGGCCTGCTGACTAATTTACACTGAAAACTGAAGGATCGATTCTTGCTTGAGTTTCTAGGCTGCTGATCTGCCTTACAGATGTCAGACTTTTCAGAACCCACAATTGCATGAGTTGATTCCTCAAAATTTAATGAGTCAACCTCAGTTGATCTCTCTCTTTCTCTCGCTCTGCTTTCCTTGCTGATTGGTGCAGATTTTTAGTACCAAGAGAAGTTCTGTAGGAACAAAATCTTCAGGATGGGTGTTCTGAATTGACTTTGAGGTTTCTGGAATTTGTTCTCTGATGTGGCTAGATTCAATGGCACCAAGAACGATTATAAATAAAGGGAGCATTGTAATTCCATTACATAATTTGACTTCAGAAATCCACAAAATGTTACCATTAGATGTTCCTGATCAAGTATTCATAAGAACAAGTCTGTATGACTATTTATTTTTTATATTGGAATATTTGTGTCTAAGTTGTAGAATGAGATTAACTGGTTGCTTCTGATTCCACTGGGGGGAAAATGGAAAATGAAAAGATGAACTCAGAGCTTGAAATTAAATGTTAAAGTCTGTGGATGTGACCCATGTCAGCTCCTAAAGAACATCTTACCCCAGGACTGAGATTGTGACAAAACTGCTTACTAATTGAAATAATTCAGACACAAAAGGTAATATGAAAAATAAATCACATTGTGGTTTCATATTTAGACTTTGAAAAATGAATTTTATTGTTTATTTGTTTGTTTTGAGTCCAGAGAAAGGTTCAACAGTTTCTAAATGAGAGCATAAGAGTCGAAGAAGAAAGATGGAGTACTGATTAATTGAGGTATGTTAGCACACAGTTGTCATTGAGGAACTTCCAACTCTATGAACATCACAATAGAACTGTGTTTTGTGTGGTTTTCAGTGGGTCATTTTGTTTTAAGTAAGTAAATTACCAGGCCTTTCTTCTGAGGTGCTCCTAGATACACCCAACTTCTCACCTCTTGCTTAGCAACTGAGCAACTTAAAGATTTATCTAAACTTGGAACTCCTTGAGATACATACAAAACAAAAGGGATCCCACGTGGAGCAAAATGGCATGAAACCCATAGCTGACCTCCTCTAGCTACACCAGGGAGGAAAGTCCATTCCCTCCCCAGCTCCTTCTTTGATCCTGCGCTAACAGCAATCATTCCCTTCAGGTCGCCCGGCTTTTCTTTCTTCTTCTCTTTTCCTCACTTTATTGGGGGCTCATACAACTCTTATCACAATCCATACACACATCCACTGGGTCAAGCACATGTGCACATCCGTTGCCCTCATCATGCTCAAGACATTTGCTTTCCGCTTAAGCCCTTGGTATCAGCTCCTCATTTTCCCCCTCCCTTCCCGCTCTCTCCTCCATCATGAAGTCTTTATCATTTATAAATTATTATTATTTTGTCATGTCTTACGCTGTCCGGTGTCTCCTTCCCTTCACCCACTTTTCTGTTGTCTGTCCCCCAAGGAGGAGCTTATATGTAGATCCTTGTAATCAGTTCCCTCTTTCTACCCCACCTTCCCTCCACCCTCAAGTATCACCACTCACACCACTGGTCCTGAAAGGATCACCTGTCCTGGATTCCCTGTGTTTCCAGTTCCTATCTGTACCAGTGTACATCCTCTTGTCTAGCCAGATTTCTAAGGTAGAATTGGGATCATGGGGGGGGGGGGAGGAAGCATTTAGGGGCTAGAGGAAAGTTGTATGTTTTATTGTTGCTAAACTGCACCCTGACTGACTCATCTCCTCCCTGAGACCCTTCTGTAAGGGGATGTCCAATTGCCTACAGATGGGCTTTGGGTTTCCACTCTGCACTCCCCCTCATTCACAATGATATAATTTTTTTGTTCTTTGATGCCCAATAACTGATCCCTTCAACAGCTCATGGTCACACAGTCTGGTGTGCTTCTTCCATGTGGGCTTTGTTGCTTCTGAGCTAGATGGCCGCTTGTTTACCGTCAAGCCTTTAAGACCCTTGACACTATATCATTTGATAGCTGGGCACCATCAGCTTTCTTCACTACTTTTCTATTGGGTTTTCCAATATATTATAATGGCCACACAGAAGTCACAGACTATGCTCACAATTTAGGGGGCCTATTAGGACAGTTATCAGGTTACAAGTGAAGATTTGTGAATATTAAGGATGCTGCCATTGGTCCACAGTAACACCTGTCTTTAGCCAGCAGCCAAACGTCTCTCTATTTTTCAGATTCTCAGCCACATGGTCCCTTGGCCTCTGCCTCCATGGGCTATGAAGCCAACCTGCTGATACATCTCACAGTCTCATAGTCTTGGCACTGCTCCTCTGTTATGTCTCATGGTCTCCTCGTCTCAGCTTCTGATCTTTTCTGGCTCCTTTGGTCTGTCCCATGATCTCTGTGCCACAGTCCCTTGTCCCTCTGGTCTTGACCTCCACCACTTCAGACCGAGGTCTCAAATGGGCTCTATTTGTGGCTTTCTCTTTAATGTTCCTAACGATTTCTCTCTGTTCATGTTTCTGACTTATCCTTATAGGCAGGGGAATGGCCACTAAAACTGAACAGCCCCCTCTATAAGTGGTACACATAGCCCATGTTATAGTCCCAGCCAATCATGTGGTGGGAGTTAAAGAGACATGAAGAGAAGAGTCATATTAAGCACTTCATTTTAGCACACAGGAAAAGTAAAGTTTAAGTTTTGGAAAGAAAGGTGGATATTGATCTTTATCTAACAAGAATAAAAGTAGTGTAAATTACAGAGAAGGTAAAATTTGGAGATGTATATAAAGCTGTTGATCGACTCACTATTCTTGCAAAGTACATTTTGCTGAAATAACATAACTAAAGTAAAAAGTTCAAATGTTGCAAAACAAAAACCAAACTCACTGCCATGGCATCAATGCTGCCTCACAGCGACCCTATCCGGCAGGTAGACTGCCCCTGTGAGTTTCTGAGACTGTAACTCTTCAGCATAGTGGACAGCCCCGTCTTTCTCTCTCAGAGTCCCTGGTCGTTCTGAACTGCTGACCTTCTAGGTAGCAGTCCAACGTGCAACCACTAAGCCACCAGGGCTTCGTTAAGAACGGCAGAGTATTTTAAATGCTGGTACAGAAAATCATAGAAGGAATGGATCCATGGTATTAACAAAAGAGGAACACTCAGAACTCAGTGGATTTTAAATGTAGAAATCATCCATGAGGATACAATCAAATGGATACCATACGTGATTCGCTCTGGAGTCCCTTTCTTTTAAGCAAAATGCATGGTTGGATGGAAAGAAAAAGTACTTAGTTGATGTCGGGTTGGAAGTGTGTAAGGCATGTGTAATACCAAGAGAAGGGTGAGAGATTTGACTCTCTCGGGAGTGTTTTAAAGGACAGCCAATAACAGGGGAGAAAGGCATGTTTGTTTGATCATCTGAAAGAACAGAGTAAGTATTAAGAGACTTGAGGTTAGAAAGAAATCAATAGTTATAGGAAAACATAGAAAGGTTCAGAAGAAGTGTAGAAATATGAATCTATGATCCAGTGGTGTTCTGGAGCCAGTTAGTTAGTACTAGCTAAAGAAAAATAAGCTCGCATTTCTAAATTTTGGGTTCACAACTGAGCATGTTAAATATTTGCCCAAACCAAGAATTCCTTGAGATTAATAAGGAAAAAAATGGGATTCTATGTGAGTACCATTTCATGCATTCTCCATCCACCTCCCCAGCCCCCAGAGAATCTGCTTTTAAACATATATAAACATACCACTGCTGTGATTAGGAAGTAAGAGTTAATAGCAAAGGTTTCGTGAAGCGAATGGAGTTGTGTGCTGTGAACAATGGATATCAACAAACTGCACTGTTATGATACAAAGCT
>NW_022103911.1:2407031-2434730 GCF_000313985.2 Echinops telfairi | reverse complement strand
GCTTAAACAGCCTGTAAAAGTTGTTAACAATGTGGCAGGTGGGATACAAGGAGAGGACCAATAAACCCACAAAGTGACCTTCAGTCGACAGCTCCGTTCCTAAGAGTTGAGAACTGTCAAGCCCAGCCTGAATTCAAGAAGCGGTTTAGGTCTTCAACTCGATTCCAAGCACTAGGCAATACGATCAGTCACCAGATTTCAACTTGTAAATGCCGCTGATTGCTTCCCTCCTTAACTGCCCACGAATATGTGTGCAGCAAGTTCCTGGGAAAACTTGGGTACATTGGACTCAAGTAGAAAGAAAATATTTTGAAAATGATGATGGCATATGTACAAATGTGCTTGACACAATGGATGGATGGATGGATTGTGATAAGAACTGTATGAGCCCCCAGTTAAAAAAGAGAAAAGAATATGGAGTCTGGAACCAAAAGATCTCAATTCTAATACTTGTGTCATTCACTAATTATGTGACCATTTACTCAGCCCGTCTTCCTCACCACGCGACATGAATTTGCACATTAACATATTAGCTGTGTTCCCTATTGACCCCGATAGGCTCTGGCATGTACATTTTTAGTTTATGCATGTATGTGAGCATGCCTAAGTCTGAGAAGACGTACAATCAGAATAGTCCTCAGAAAGGAGGATTGTAAAAGTCGGTCTCACTCACTTTGAACATACCATCAGCAAACACCAATCACTAGAAAAGTCGTTTGGTAAAGTACAGGGGCAATGGGAACAAAGAGGATCCCGAATGAGATGGATTGACACACTTGATGCCATAATGAGCTCAAACGTCAAAAATCATGGGGACGGCAGAGGACAAAGTACAATTTCACTCTTATTCATAAGAGTCAAAACTATTATGAACCAGGAGTCAAAAGTGATTGAACAACAACTGACCAGATCACAGTGTGTTTGTCTGGGTACATTAGAGAAACAAATCCACAGAAACTCATGTATAAGAGAGAGTTTTATATAAAGGGTAAGTGCACATCAAGAAAACATCCCAACCCAGTGCTGCCCAAGCCCACAAGTCCAACATTAACCCATTAACCCATATGTCCAACACTGATCCACAAAGTCCTCCTCCATCTCACAAAACACATGCAATGATGCCGACTGCAGGAGGACAGCTGAGTCAATGAATGCATAAACATCTCAGCACTGGCAGGGGTCTCCACACGGCTGCTCCAGCACCCAGGGCTGCATCAGGGTAGGTCCATGTGGCTTCTCCTTGGGGATGTCTTGCATTAAGTCAGCCTTGCAAGCTGAAGCTGGAAACTGCTAAGGCAGCTTCACCCTGATCCGACCATCAGAAAGCAAGAGACCTTAGAACTCGAAAGGTGACGCACACTGAGCCATTTAGCCCTCCACCCTTCAATTAACCCCACGTGTTTATTGGCCAGGTTGGCACAATAAACTAACTCAATCCACCCCTTGCCAACCTGGCACCTGTAAATCATTCTTTAGCCTCACAATTGCAATTAGGTAACACCTAAACCTTCATCCTATAATCCTGTGAATATGTTCCCCCACCTATGAAAGTTTGTAAGCCAACCATTTCATGCCTTTATCCCCCCAATTTTGAGTATCCAATTTATATACTCCCCACTTACAACAACCCAGTTCTCTAAGAAGACAATCATAGTTTTCGACATGAAGAGTCTTCATTCCAGTTAGAACCTTGTGAAGTCTGCATCCATAAGCAAAGTCAAATCCGGACGGGCCATCCATAAAGTCAGCAACAATATGCACCAGTTCACAGGCTCAAAAATCTCCAGCTGGTCGGGTTCTGGTCAACTCAATGTGGGCTACCTCACTCAGCCTCCACAGGGTGCCCATTGGTCACCTTGCCTTAGGCCATGGGCTCTCATCAATACTTAACAAGTCTAGTCCCTTTGTGCTAGGTCATGAACCTTAGACTAGTCAACTCACTCTCATCTTTTTTCTTCTTTCTGTAAACCAAGTACACAGGTGTCAGTGACCAAACTCAACCCGTCTCTTTATTGCTGCATTTCTCTCACTTCCACTCAACAAGTAGATCCAGGTGGTTACCTAGCAAGCATTTTAGCCTGCTCACAGGATCCCTTTAACCTTCAGTCCTAGAGAGGAGGTTTCTTCATGGTTCCAGATTATTTCCAGCTTCTGACAAAGGCTACTGGTTCCTGAGTACTCCAAAGCACTGGGTGGGGCATATATTTCTTTGCATAGCTTTCTTTGCAGGTATGGCCTAAACCCATCTAAAGATCAAATTTTTATGGCTCAAAGCAAATGGGCTTCCAAACTTTCTATTTTCATACTTCCCATATTTTCCCCAGAAAACAACTGAGTAAATAGTGTGGCTTTATCTGACCTCTGGCTAGAAAAGAAAAACTGCTAAGAAGGAGAGATCAAACAAACATCTACTCTCCATCATATGATTTGTTTCTCCTGTACCCCACTCCCAAGATACCATCATGTGTTACTCTGGGTACTTTAGAGAAACAAATCCACAGAAACTCATGTGTAAGAGAAAGTTTTAGATAAAGGATAAGTGTGCAGCAAGAAAACATCCCAGCCCAATGCTGCCCAAACCCACAAGTCCAACATTAACCCATATGTCCAACACCAATCCACAAAGTCTTCCTCCATCTCACAAAACACACGCAATGATACTAAGTACAGGAGGAAAGCTGGATCAGTGAGCTTGTAAGCATCTCAGTGCTGGCAGGAGTCTCCACACGGCTGCTCCAGCACCCAGGACTGCATCAGGGTAGGTCCATGTGGCTTCTCCTCAGGGATATCTTACAGGAAGTGAGCCTTGCCAGCTAAAGCAGGGAACTGGCTAAGGCAGCTGCACCCTGTTCCAACCACCACAAAGCAAGAGACTCGAGAACTCAAAAGTTGAGGCTCACCGAGCCGTTTATCCCTCCGCCCTTCAATTAACCCCACATGTGTTTATTGGCCAGGTTGGCACAATAAACTAACTCACACAGTTACTGGAATGTTATAAAGCAGAGCTCCACTCTGAAACACCTGAGGCCAACATGAATAAAAATCCACTCACCAGCAACGTGACTGATTTCTTCCTCTTTTTCATTTATATTTTCTAAGATAATACCTCCCCACCAGTGAGCTTGCTAAACACAGTGGCTGCAGCAGTGGGCTCCTATGTGACCACTTTGTGAGGTTGGCACAGGCCTGGGCAGTGCTGCTTTCCCTTGTACGTAGGGTCACTCCCGTTGGAACCCCCCAATCGCACCTAGTAACCACAAGATGCTTCGGGGTGAATTTGAAGTCAACCTTTCATTTAGTCATTGGAAACGTATCTGTTTGGCCACCCAGGGACTCCACAGTCATCTATAAAAAAATATTTAGAGAGAAAAGTAATTTCTGGCTGCATTGACTCAAACAAAATCCTCCAGTGCCTCAAAGAAATAAAATATAAATAGATTTTCAGTGAAGAAATGTCAGAGGGGTAACATCTGACCTCCTCTGGTTACACAGGGGAGAAGGATAATCCAACTCTACCCCAAGGCTGATTTCCACAAGGCAGAGGTCAAATATGACTTTAGACTCCCTCCATAGCTTTCACTCGTTTCTGACACCAATCATTCCTTTTAAGGTACTTTGCTTCTCCGACCTAATTCTATAATCCATTGCAATAAATACACAGAACGCATAGATCACACTCTCAATTATGGGGCCGGATTAGGGAAGCTGACATGTTATCACAAGACAGGATTAGAAAAGATGAAGTAAACAGTCATTAGTCCACTGGAGGACCTCCTATGAGACAGAGGCCATGTCTCATGGACTCCATGCCTGAGCCTCTACGGCCTTCACTGCCTCCCTCCCCCACTTCAGGCAGGGATCTTGCACAATCACTGGTGGTGCTTACTTGCTTGGTGACCCCAGACAAGCCTCTTCTGACTTTGAGACGGCTCTGTTATTTCTAGGGGAATGGTAAAACTGGCCAATCCTCAAGTTACAGTCCTTTCCACCTTATTTGCATGGTCCCATCCTAATTATTGGTGGGAGTTATACAGAAATGGATAGATGAGTCATAAGTAATTAATTCACTTCCCCATAATTCGGTGTCATAGTTTGTTTGCTTCTTTGAAAAAGAGCAAAAAATAGGAAGAAGTTGACTTGAATTTGCTTCATTTCTATAAACTTATATAGTACAAAATTAATAATGGTAGTTGGGCTGTAATAAGTTTTGTATCATTCCTTGAAAAGTTCATATACCAACTAAATCATTGAATTAAGCAGTGGGGGGATCAAAGGTTATAACAAAAATTGAAAGAGAAAAAGAAACTAAATATTTCTTACTACACAGAAGTAAAGGTTTTATGAAATTCCCGGGTAGCATAAACGGTTTGCGCGTGACTAGTGATCCAAAGATTGGTGGTTTCCACCCACGGGTGGTTCTGAGACATGAAGACCGGATGCTCTGCTTCCACGAGGATTCCATCCGCGAATCCCCATTGGAACAGCTCTGCTCTTGTTACATATGAGGCCACCATAGGGTAAGTCCTCTGGGTAGCAACCGCTTTGTTGGGTTTAGTAAAGATGTCCCAAGGATTAATACTTGCTTCAGTTACACAGAAACAAAGAAATCTTATCCCAAGATGATTAGCATTAACTATTGTATCATGTACGTGCACACACATACACAGAGAAGTTGATAGAAGTTGTCATCTACCGTATGTTGAAATGAGCCATTTGTAGTTTGCATCTGACATGAAGGTTGTGATGGAGTGCTTTCGATTTTATAAGGATTTAAAAGCTAAGAAAATTCCCCAGGCTATTATGTATGTATATAATAGCTTTCATTCTGGCAAAAAAAAGGCTTTTTAAATTTTTTTAAGAGTAACTTCTTCTAGAATTTCACATCTAAGTGTTTCTTCTTTAGTGTTTAACTCAAAACCCACACACACAAATGGTGACTGGAGCTAACAGCCACGGGAGAGGAGCATACCTCACAATTCATGCGAAGGTTAGAACTACACAGGGTGATTCTGAACCACAGGTATGTCCTGTGTATGTCCATTTGAGCATGACAAGTTGTATGACAAGTTGATGGAAAATAGAATGAAAAGATAATGGCATTTTCCCTAGAACATTTTGAAGTGTCTGGGATAAATATTTGCCACTCCAGAAGGAAAGGCTGGTTCAAAGGCACCAGGAGTTGAGCCGCTGTTCAGTCGTGACATCCAGACTGCCAGGGCCCACGTCTGAGCCTGGGGTGCAGCAACAGCATCGAAGCCTAGGAAAGGCTTGCAGCTTCTAAACCGCAGAGGTAGCCTAGCCACAGCTGTTCCTCGTAAGCCCTGAGGCATCTTGTGAGGGGTATACTGTGTATACTCGTGAATGAACCAAGTTTTTCAGCACATTTTTAACGCAGTTTTGGTGGTAAAATTAGGTGCCTCAAGGGATATTCAGGTTGGCTTAAACTCAAGTATATATATCTATATATATACTGTATAGACATATATTTAATATATATGCTTGCTTATGTAGTATATGAAGGGGCTTCCAAAACTATGTGAAAAAGTCCCATTATCTTTTAATTTCATCTTTTCATGTACTTTTTGAAGCCCCTTCATTTATATAGGGTATATTCACAATACCTAAGTCTCATTGTGTTCCATTTCACAGAGAATATCATACACCTATCTGTATTTTGTCATTTTCTTCATTTACTGTGCTGTCTGATAAGAATATTGAGGCATTCGGCTGTCTGATTCCTTCTTAACAAAAATGATATCTGAATTCAAATTTTTTAAAATCAGTCATGCATGTACTTAACTTTTTTTATTTATTCAAAAATCAATTCGGATACCTACTCTTTGCCAAGTACATTGGTAAACTCTGAAAGAATCAAAGTGAGTAACACTTGTACCTGTTATGGAAAAGAGACGTGGCCTATGGCCCTTAGTCACATTTCAGGTACAAAAGTGACCTAGCTTCCATATTAGAGTGACTAGCTACTTAGATCCAAAGGGCTGCCTTTACCCAAGGTGAAGTTCAGAGGGCTGAAAAATGGAAGAAAGAGAGAGAGAGAGACATAGATAAATTTAGAAAGTAGAATGCATCATGGTAAGTGTCCAGGTTGTTATTCATGGACGAACGAGGTAGAGAGTCATTCTGGAAAATGTGCCGTCTTCAAGTGGATATCAAATCACAAGATATGCTTAATTATAAGTTGATACCCATTATTCACAGATGCCACATTTCTACTAAGTCACTATAAATTATTTTGTAATCCATAAATCAATAGTGAGCGTTTTCATGACCATTCGCAGACATATGCAGAGCAGAGAAAAAAATGAATTTTCTCATATTCATGTTCCTAGCTAAGGTACAAAAAAAACGTTATGCTCCACCTTCTTAATTCAGCTCCCATCCTGTGGATGCAAATGCCATTTCTCCACCAAGTTCACTTACTATGATTTTCTCATTTTTGTGATGTTTGCTGGTGACTTCCCTATTGGAAAAGGTCTCTCCATGCAATGCAGAAGTGCTGCCTCGATGTGCTAGAAAACTGTAAACAGACTGTGTGTTGGTATGCTTTGTGCTGGCATGAGTTACAGTGCTGTGGTCAGGGAGTCCCTTGTTACTACATCAACAGCCAGAAAAAAGAAAGAGGAAGTTCTCTCTTGGGTGTTTGAGGCCAACTACAGAAGTTGCTATAGGACACAAAAGTGCATGATAAAGCTATTTTTTTAAAAGTTTAAAAAGTAACTAAATTTATAGATTTGTGAGATGACAATCACCTAAAATGGTGTACTATGCAGCGTTGGTGTGAGGTGAATGCCAGAAACATTTACGACCATGTTACCCAAGGATGGGAACATGTTTAAATCTTTTCTGATCGTTCTGTTGGGCTGACATATTCCAAAAGCCTATATAGTATTGTGTTAGTTCAGGTAGACTAGAGAAACAAATTCATAGAAACACATATGTGTATAAGGAAGAGGTCTCTATACAAGAGCAGTAATATTGAGAAAACATCCCAGGCCAGTCCAGAACAAGTCCATAAGTCCGATATTAGCCCATATATCTGATACCAACCTATAAAAACCTCTTCAGGCTCATGAAACACATGCAATGATGCCGAGTGCAGGATGATCCCAGGCCAGTGGGTTGGACCTCTTCCGGATCCAATGGCGTTATAAGCATCTCAGTACTGTCATGGTCTCTACGTGGCTTCTCCACCTCCCTAGGTCTAGTTACACCAGGGAATGTCCATGTGGCTTCTCCAGCTCAGGGCACTAGGTAGTTCTATGTGACTTGTCAGCTGCAATGTCTCCCAGGGAGTGAGCCCGGAGAATAAAGTGTCTCCTGCCTCCAAGCAGGAACTATTGGATTTCCCAGAATTCTCAGGAGAAGGCCATGCCCACACAGAGGCCTTATTGGCTGTGACCCGATTGACAGACTAAACTTCACCCCTTCCCTGTTAACCCTCTCAAGTCCCAAATTGACAACAGATGATGTAACTGCCACAAGTATAAAAGTATTGTATGCAAAATAAGTCAGGTTTGTCACCTCAAGGGGCCGCAGAGGAATTTTTAAAATTATACTAGAGTCTTTGGTTGGTGTAAACTAACTAGTATCTCACTGGACTTCTCAATGGAAGGCTGGAGCTTAGCGTTCACTCAGAGGTACGCGAGAAGAAAGACCTCACGATCTACTTCCACAGTATCAGCTGCTGACAATCCCCTGAAGAACAGCTCTACTCTGACACATATGGGTCACCATGAATTAGAGTCCATTTAGTGGTCACTGTTGTTCAGTGTTATTCTTAGAGGTCATTTGTGGTTCAGTGTTAAAAGTGTAATCTTCCAGGCAGGAAACTTGTGTTGGCTCTATGACCCGAGCACTTCAGTGTAGCCAGCAGCCATCTGTCAGTGGAGGCTGTGTGTTACTGTAGATCTCAATAAGTTTTCAGTGAGACTTCCTGACAAAGATGCACTAAGACAAAAGGCCTGGTAATCTACTTTTGAAGAATTCTAACCTGAGTCTTCGCGGATTCTGGATCATAACATGTTATGAGCTCCACATTCCCCATCATTGTGAGTATTATCAGTGAGTTCTGGGTAGACTTTTCAACCTAGTACTGAGTCCAGAGGGGAAGGACACAGTGGTGGGCGATTGCTTGATGTCAGTACTGGGAAAATCATAGGAAGAGATGGATGTCTAACCTCTACCTCATCAGAAACAGCCTTGGGCTGTTGAACTTGATTTTCCTTCCCATTAATGATAATAGAAGAGGTGAGATGTCCCATCATAACATTTTCACTATTTATAACATTTCAGAGATCACAACATTTCACAGATCCTAACAGTCAGTTTGCCACCACTCATCAGGGTGTACAAAATGGGGCAGAATTTCAGTCCATTGCACACGGGCTATCCAGCAGTTGGGAGCCAACTGAACAACGTCTAACAATAGCTAGTGTTGTCCAGAAAAGAAATAAGGCAGACTAGCACGTTTTAGAGACCCACTGGCCCCTAGGGATTTTCATGTGGCAAACCACTGTCAAACAGTTCAGCCACACTCTGACACTTCAGGGAAGGTATGCCTAAAACGTTCAATGTTTAATCTTTTTAAAGGTTTCATAAGGCTTAAAATTTGCATTACCCCAAAAAAACAAAAAACAAAAAAATTGCATTACCATACCACAGAGAAATAATTGGACCCAAGACTCATAGGCCCTAACCCTGCATCTTCCCGGGGAGCTTCAGTTCATGATCTGTGTGACTTTATAGGACATAATGACAATGTATCATGGAAATCAAATCTATGTATTTACCTCTTCCTAATAATAGTACACATCTTCACAAGTTTCACCTACTCTAGAAGTCAGTATAAATCCCTCCCTCTTCTTTTCAGTTAGAAGCTAAGCCACCTCACAATTCAAAAGATGGGGGTGGGGGATCGGAGTGGGGGGAGACTGCTATGAAGTGAGTATGGAGCATGGAGTCTGGTTTTTATTAGTTTATGATAGTATCATTTTCTACATCTGCTGATAAATAGGAAAACTGGGAGAGGAAACAGAGCAAAACTCTGCTCAGCAGTTTTCTTTTTAGTATTTGTTAGATCTTATCAATCCCCACCACCTCTATAAACAAACAGTAATGCTATTATAGCAGGACATTGTTGAAAATTGTTTCTTTCTTTTAAGATATAGAAATAATGTTAGCAGATAAAATATTCATTTTGTTCGAACTCTTATTGACAAGTATTAAAGACTATTTATTTAAGTACTACTAATGTGTTGTGCTGCAGTGCATTACTAGCAATATGCTTCCAGTTGGGATGCAAGAATGTTACTTTGAGGGCTAATCTGATCCAATGCATTGCATTTTTAATAGTCTCATATGCATATGCATGATAAATGGAGAAATGATTGAAGTTGTCAAGGATTTTGTCTTTCTTGGATCCACAATCAGTGCTAATGGAAGCAGCGATCAAGAAATCATGGGGCTTTTCTCTGTTTTACTTTATTATTGTTGTTAGTTTTTTAGTTGTTTTCATTTGTGTGTTTTTTTGTAGATGAAGTCCAGGATAAGTAAATCTATAGAGAGTGTAACTGGATTAATGGTTTCTAGAGAATGTGGCAGGAGAGGGAGTGGGGGTGGGGTGGGCGGTGGGAAGTTAATGATAATGAGTACAAGAAAGCAGAAAAAGTTCTCAAATTGTGGTGATGATTGTACAAATCTTCTTAATATTTAATTGAACTACTGGGCTGTATGCTATGTAGATTATGTGCCCATAAAACTGTTCTAAAAAAAACTAGACAAAACAAAACAACAACAAAAAACAATTGCATTAGGTAAATCTGCTGCACAAGGCCTCTTCAGAGTATTGAATAGCAAGGATGTTACTTTGAGGACTAGGATGCACCTGATCTAAGCCATGTGACTTCAATTGCTTCATACTTACATGCATGTTGAAGTTGGACATCGAATAAGGAAGCCCTAAGGAGAATAAATACATTTGAATTGTGGTGCTGGAGAATATTGGAATTGTGGCGCAGGAATAAAAAACAAATATATCTGTCTTGGAAAAAGGATGGCCAGAGTGCTCCTTAGAGGCAAGACTGACGAGACTTCGTCTTACATAGTTTAACTATGTTATCAGGAGGGACCAGTCCTTAGACACAGACAGCACGCTTGGTGTAGCAGAGGACAGCTAAGGAGAAGGCCCTCATGGAGATGGTTTGCCCCAGTGGCTGCAACAATGGGCTCAAGCATAGGAATCATTGTAAGGATGCTTCAGGGCCAGGCAGTGGTTCATTCTGTTGTGCCCAGGGTCACCATAGGTCGGGACTGACTCCATGGTACCTAACAACAACAAAAACAACAATAACATATGCCTACGAAAGTTGAACATTGAATCAGGAGGCCAGAGAAGAATCGAAGCATTTGAATCATTGTGCTGGCAAAGAACATTGAAAGTAACACGGACGACCAAAAGACCAAACAAATCTCTCTTGGAAGAAGTCCAACCAAAATCCCCCTTAGAAGCAAGGATGGCAAGGTTTGTCTCGTGTAGTTGGGACGTCTTGTGAGGAAAGGCCAATCCTGGGAGAGGACATTACGCTTGGAGCACTAGAGTGGCAGTGAAAAAGAGCACGACCCGCAGCAGGAGGGGTTGGCGCAGTGACTGCCACAACAGGCTCAGGTATAGAACCACTGGGCAGATGGTGCAGATGCAGGCAGTGTTTGCTCTGCTGTGCGCAGGGTAGCTGTGAGCTGGAACGGACTCGGTGGCACCTAATGATAACAACAGCGGTGTATCAGGTTTATAATGAGAAATGAATGCCCAATCCAGGCCTAACAACAAACACACCCATTGCCAAAGTGTCGATTCTGAGTCATGGACGCCCTCTAGGTTAGAGTAGAACTGTTCCATAGAGTTTCCAAGGTTGAAAACATTTATGGGACCAGGCAATTTGTTTTCCTCCCACTGAGCAGCTGGTTGGCTTGAACTGTAGACCATGCAGTTAGTAGTTGAATGCCTAACTCACTGTCACCAGGGTTCCTTCGTTAAAGACTAACATATTATAGCCTAATAATTAAGTTTAATATTGTGGATATGAATCAGTACTAGTTTCAATTAAAAGCTACTTTATCAGAAAAAGAAATTGAAGACAAAGGCAAAATATAGATGTCCAGGGAACCTTAGGATCTGAGAGCAAAGGCAGCTGAGCCGGCAATGAGACTTCCAGGAAGGCTTATTTATAGCATCACTTAGGAAATCCATCTTTAAAGACATCCAAAATCAGCTGGACATTGTTATTGGGTACCTGGAGTGGGGCTGACAAGGGCTTTGTGGGCAGACCTTCCATATGAGAACAGCAACATGTATGAAAGAGTCTTGGATGGTAGGGAAGCTGGTTCCTGTCATGGCAGCAGCAGCACATGCAGAAACATATATATATATGTTTAGATATATATATGTATGTATTTTTAAAGGCCCATGCCAATTCAATGTAAATTGCCGGATGATCTCTCACAGTTGGGAATGGAAACTGAATGATGAATAGAAACTGCTGATTAGCGCTGCACTCCCACACTCCCACCCTTCAGGAGAGCCCAGGACATGGTCTATATCTCACAGCCTAGAAACACCTCTGAGCACCCGGAAACTGGACAAGGCGACAAGACGTGACGTTTTATCCTATTGTCACAGTGCAGAACCACTTACAGCTACTGCTTGGGAGAGGTGCTTCTGGCAACTGAGGCACATGGGCTCAAGGGATCCATCACGTCAGCTGGCACAAGCTGGTTAGATGACTGGGAATGTGGGCAAGAAACTATGAGGAGAATGATCGTGCAGGCAAGAGGGTTCAGTGTTGAAACTTTTCTAGGAAAACTTTTCAGGATTATAATGTGATGGTTAGATTTGGGGGTACAGAATGAGAAAGGAAGAAGCAACAAAGATAAGGTAATATCTCTGTTCCAGACTTCCTGGAAATATATGTTGTAAGATGTCCATGCAGTTTCTAGAACAGTCTGGGGGTTGGGAGGAACTGGAGACAGAATATTTAAAATTTACTATGAAAATATCCAAATTGGTTTTTTTTACCAAATAAATTCTTAAAGTCATATTAACTTTCCAAAAACTAAAATTTAACCAATGTAAGATGTTTCGCATTTGTAGTCAAAATAGCATTAGTACACCATTTGCACAGTTTGACTTCTAAGTGTTTACTCATTTTATTCTCAAGCAACTGTATGTCCTAGTTACAGTTCTTATTCATACCTCACGGATGAGGAAAGAGTAGCCTGAAGGACACAGCAGCAATGACGAAGCTAGGGTTTGATCCTTGACAATAATCTGATGCTAGTCTGTTCCATTCACCATTACTCTCGTCTGTCTTTCTCATAATAGTATGGGATGATCATAATTTGGATGCTCACCTATGCTCCAGCATCATCTTAAAATGGAATTTGATTATAGCTGCAAAAACAATGAGATAGTAACATTGGGTTAGAGAGCACTGATGGCACTGCAGGATAAGCATTGGCTTGCTAATGACAAGATCCGTGGTTCCAGATCCACCAGCGCCTCAGTGGGATGAAGTTGAGTGTATCTGCTTCCATTTAGACTTATGGCCTAGGAAACCCTGTTGGGTCAATATGAGTTTCCATCAATTCAATAGCAGTGAGTAGTACAGGGTTATTTTAAATCCCCAAATTAGCAGGACTCGATATTTTGGTGGCCAGAATCATTGAGTTCCACCAAACCACCAGGACTTTCTCTCTGTTCATGGCGGGACATAGACTTAGAACATATACGCAAATAATTACTAGCATTTAAGAAGATATCGCATCTATTGGGAAGCCTAGTGGCACAGTAGGTTAATCATTGGGATGCTGACGACAAAATCTGAGGTTCAAACCACCAGCTATTTCATGGAAGAAAGATGAGGCTGTCAGGGCCCCTAAGTATTCACAGTTTAAGAAAGTCCAATCAACCTACAATCTACTCTGTCCTACAGGGTCCCTATTAGATGAAATTGACTGGAAGTTGGTTTTTATTGGATCTATTATTTAGACACAATTAAATCAAGCAATCGAATTAAAACTGAAAGAGATGGTCATACTGAAAGAGATGGTTATAAAACTAAGAAGGATGGCCGTAGGCTCATTCTATGGAAAGAAGTGCCTGGCTTCTTTCTCACCACAGGAAATCATATTCAGACATTTAACTACGTGTTAAATTCAATAGATTTCGCCGTAGTTAAAATGTAACGTGCCAAACGAACAAAACCAAGCTCCTTGCCGTGGAGCCAATTCAGAGCCCTGGCTAACCTGCACGAAAGAGCAGAGCTGCCAGTGCGGGTTTTCAGAGAGTGTAATTCTTTATGGAAGCAGAAAGCTTCCACTTTCTCCCATTATCACATACAGGATCTTGATATTTGGGGGGATCAGCAAAGTGCCATTCTAAACAAGTTCATCTCAGTGGGTCGGCAGGCATATTTGAACGTGAGAAACCATCAAAGGAATAGCTAAAGTTCTTTGGGAATCTCAAAGTATTCCAGCCTTGGACTCTAGAGATGTATACAATGATCTATCACTGTTTTAGGAGGAGTGGAGAGGGTCTTTTCAGGAGTCCACAGAAAAACATCAAGGAAGGATTACCACACTGTCTTGGCTACACAGCGCTGCTGTATCAGAAGAGGGTGCAGGACCAGGCAGGGTTTCCTTCTCTTGTGCATAGGGGTCATGATGGGTTGGAACCCACTCAACGGCACCTAACAACAACAGAAATGCCACAAATATATGTCTTTAGCACATAGAAATTTGTTTTCTGAGGATGCAGAAAGCTAGAAGTCTGGATTAAACGTGGAAGTTTGAGAGGATGCATTCTTCCTGAGAAAGGATTTTGTCTCTTCAGCGTTGGTGCCCTGCTGTCTTGGAGATTGCTGGGTGTTTTTGGTTTCAATCTCTGCTTCTCTAGCTTGTTTGCTTAATCTCTCTGAACGCTCAAAAGCGATTGACTTCAAACATACTAGAGGCTAATCCTATCTTACTACCCTAACAAGGACAACCCCTTTTTCCAAATGGAATTTATAGCATCAGGCACAGAGATTAGATGGGATGACACTGCTCAATGCACAGAACACAGCATTATTCTATATGTATTGGGAGAACTTTAAAATGAAGTTCATATTTATTATATGATGTAAGGCCAATATATCAGGAATTCTTTGTTTTCATTTCCTTAATCCTAAAAAAAAACCCATATGACTTTTGCAAAAGTATATTTCTATTTTACAGATACCGAAGATTAATCAGTGTTTTATAAGGGTCTAGTTGTCTAATGGAGTTACCCATTGGGCTGCTAAAGCCACAAGGCCAGAAATTTGAACCATTAGTTGCTCCACGGGAGAAAGATGAGGCTTTCTGCTCCTATAAACACTGACAGCATTGTAAAGCCCCAGAAGCAGTCTACCCAGTTCTACCCTGTTCTACGATGTTAACAGTTGAGAATGACCCCATGGCAGCAAATTGGGGACTTCTCTCTCTCTCTCTCTCTCTCTCTCTCTCTCTCTCTCTCAATCTACAAAATCATGCAATGCAACTGTTAAGTAATGGAATCTTGCAAAATAATTAATTGACAGTTCCACATAGTCTCCAATTATGATGTTGAGAACTTTGTTTTTCCCAAAGATAGAGCAAAATGCCAGAATACGTTCTCTGAATGCAAACCATGACACACTAAAAGTCTGACAAGACCTATTGTGACTGGCTCAAGATATTTTATGAGAAATTTGCTGGAAATACAGGGATCATATTTTCCCCCAATAAAACATAAGCACACATGGCCTGAATTTAGGAGAGAGCATTGAAAAAGAAACTGCTCTAATTGTTTTGAGCTGTGTACTCTCTGTTCTCTATAACCTACAGTGACAAAAGTATGAGACTATACAAACTGCTTACATGTCGAGAGTGTTTCATCGGGTTTTTATTTGGTGAAATAAAAACGTATTTGTTTCTTTTTCTCATAAGTTATCTAATGATGTTCAGTTTCCTTAATTTAATCAAGCAGTTTAATGTAGTGATGATGGATTTATGTATGTCCCTCCACAGTGTTCGGGGCTGGGAGGGGGTTTCAGCATCGTGGTAGGGACAGTGTATTGTTCAGAAAGAAAGGCGAGGGTTTTAGAAAACAATTTAAGTCAATTATACACAGATATTTATTGCTTTTGAAAGAATTAAAGGTTGAATCATCCAATGAATGATGTCTATTGCTTTTATTAATAGCTGTAAGACAGAAATATGTGTTCTTTATAAGAGAAAATAAAAATGCTACCACCACTTTGGGAAATCGTTTAGAGCTCCCTTTAAAATGATCATTTCACATAACTAGCAGTTCTGCTCTTGGGACATTCCTGAGAGTAGAGGAAATATATGTCCATACAATGACTTGTACGCGATTGTTTCAGGAACATGTACCTGTAGTAGGTCCAAACTGGGAGAAAACGCAACAACAAATGTCCAGCAACAAATGAGTGGGTAAGCCAATTGTGATCTCTCCAGATGACCTGAGAATAGTTATCGTCATTAAAGAGTATGAACTGCTGACCGATGAAATGACACAGTTAAGTCTCAAAACAATTATTCTGAGTGAAAAAAAAACAAGCCCCTCAAAGGAAATGAGTCCATAAAAACAACAACAAAAAACATTAAACAAAAAATGATTGCTAGTGGGAGGACCCAGAATACTGGTTACTTGGGGAAAGAGGGCTAGTGGGGAAGTGTGGGAAAGTGAGATTAAACATGAGCACGAATTAACTCTTGAGGACAATGAATTTATTTACAGTCCTCACTGTGGTGCTTCTTCCATCTGTGTGCATGCACACACATGCACAAGCGCATGCATAAGTGCACAAGGTATTTCTGTGACAACTTATCAAATTATGTATATTAAATATATATAGTTTTTAATGTCAGTGTTATCTCAATGCATTGGTAAAATGTTTCAAACACAGAAATTGTCACTACGACTTCATTTTAAGAAGGTTAACTGTGTAGCATCAGTAAAGAGCTCTAGAGACGCTGTGGGGTGAGAGTTGGGTTGCTGACCGCTAGGTGGCAGTCCTAAAGCATCAGCCTCGCCAGGGGAGAAAGAAGAAGCTCCCAGGCACACTGACAGTCCCAGGACCCCTGTAAAAGGCCACCGTGAGTTGGAATGGACTAAACGGTAGTGAATTCTGGTTTTGATTTTTCTCTGGTGGAGCACCATATGTAAGTATGTAAATATAACATAGTATATTTACATCTCCCCTAGATTTTAGCTAGCAGAATTTAAATCCTGGAAAGAAATCTAAGTTTCCTTTTAAGTGGATTTTTTGGTTGTTGCCCTTTGACCTACTGAGAAATATCTTTTAGAGGATGCCTGTAATAATTTTCTCATCAAAGCTTCTTAAAATGGATATTTAGTTCCGAGAACGAGAGAAAATTGCATTTCAATTAATAAATACCATAGCTAGCATTCCTCCCTAACAGAGTATTAAATTATCGAGTGTTCTTTCCCAGAATGTCAGTTTAAATTGCTGTTCCTGTCCAGGAATAGACGGGTTGTGCTCACATTCTTTTATATGCATGTACAGGAAGAAAAATGGATGACCTCATCTTAAATTCCCCCAATTCCTAGCTGCAGTAATGAAACGAGCATCCAATATCAGCCTAATGATGATTCCTTACAGTTAAAAAGCACTCTGCTAGAAAACACTCCAGACTATGTGAGTAGCGGCCTAGCAAAAACCATGGGCTCCATCTAGTGGCCTGGTCCCCAGTTGATAGCATGATTTCAAACCTAATAAACTTTTATTTATGATCTTAAAATTAAGTGACAGAAAGCACAGATATTCCTTTTGGCACAGTGTGTTGCACAGGAGTTGTTGATGTGCCCATCATTTTTTCACACGTAGTCAGTCTTAGTGTTTCAGTGCACACCCTCCTGCTTGGATTTACAAAGAGTGGCAAGAACACGGGCATCTTTTCGTAACGGGAAGGAAGTGGAAAGGCATATATGAGAACGTTTCCTGAAGAAGAAGCCCATCAACTGGTCTGTGTACCATCGAATACGATGTCTGAAGAAGCTGAACAAGGGAATGAGTGCTTGTTGCTTGATGATAAATGATACAAAGCAGTGGTCTCCTGATCATGGCTTGAAGCTCACAGTCACCTTTTGTTTGTTTCTTTTTAATGTACAGACCGTTGGACTTTGAGACACCTAATTTTTGCACTAGAAGGACATTGTTAATGTTGAAGATTTGCAGTTGTGTGCGGTGAATATTTTAACTACCAATTTGGATTTCTGAAATGATGGTATGTTTTTCTCACTACACAAATAAGATACTTGTGGATCTTATTTAGCCAAAGCAGCGTATTGAAGCAAAGCATCCTATTTCTACGGAATCAGGATAATTAGGAAAATGTGGGCTCCCTAACATATCTAAGAAAGCTTCTAGATACCCCACAAAATTGTCAAGAAGCCAAGGGTCAAAACTCATATTCCATCTACACTTTAAAATGCTCCACCTTCCCACAGCATCTTCTCCATCGGTTAGCCAACTTAGGACCATGGTCAGTTTTCTTTTGTGAAGAATGTATCCATTAGACTTAATCTAGTAAAATGCAGACAAAGAATAATGGAGATATTTTCATTATCAGTGCAATCATTTATCATGTATTTATTATAATAATTTCTTTAAGTACCTGCATACTGACTCTTGCTAGTTTAACAAGCTCTCTAAGTTATGTGATTTTTGAACTTTCAATTCACTGATGTACTTATTCTAGCAATCTGTTGTATTCATTAATAGGACAGACCAAAGATAACACATTATTTTCCTACTTTTGTGATTATTCCTAGAATAGGATAGGGATTGGTGGAGATCATTTATGGTGGAAGCGATTCTTATCCTTTCCCACAACAGGACTGGCATCCACAAGCTCTTGCCACCAAGCTCTTGCCAAGTGGTTCTACGCAGGTGGAGGATGTAGGCAGTCCTTACTTTCAGCGGCCGGTGATGTTGCTATAGGCCCTGAGTTGCTCAGCTTCAAGCAGAGTCGATTCTACAGTCATGCCACACAGAGTCTAAACCAGTGGTTCTCAACCTGTGGGTCATGACCCCTCAGGGGTCGCCCGATTCATAACAGTAGCAAAATGACAGTTATGAAGTAGCAAGAAAATAATTTTATGGTTTGGGGTGACTGCAACATGAGGAACTTTATTAAAGCATCGTGAAATTAGGAAGGTTGAGAACCATTGCTATAAATAGTGACAGGGTGGTGGCGGGAGAGAACAAATTTCAATTTGTTTCATATCCCCTGTATAAGACACAATGCTTAACACACTGCAGATGACCCGCAGGAATACGGTACAAAGGATGGACAATTATTGCACCTGGCTCTGCCATGGGATTGCTAACTGTCTTTAACTTAGATATTTTTCTTTCCCTCCTGAACTGGCCTGTGTGTGAACAATTACCAAAAAAAAGCATTAAAATTGGATTCCCAATTGCTTAGGAGAGAGAGCCAGCTTCTATAAAGATCACACCTTTCTTATCCTCAATTCAGGCACATTCTGTCTAGCTTTAAGGTAGGTGGAAGCTCCCTACAGCTTTTAGAGAATTCTCTAATCTGGTTTCACACTGATCTGTCAGAAAACATTGGAACGCATGAGGTAGAAGAGAATACGCGTTTTCTTCCTTGCCTTCCCTCTGTTGTCGAGCATTACAACTGAAACACCAACTAGAAGCTATACCCCATACGAACTACAGCCAGTATGTATGATGGAGGGCATTTGTGGGTGAAGGCTTTAGGAGCCAGCCATAATGTGCCATCATCTGCATAGGTTTGTGGGACACACAGGAGCCCTGGGGTTCTTCTGGTTCGTGGTGATTTTAAACGAGGCTTCCAAACACGTGGTTTTGAATACAGTTCCCATAGATACAAACAGGCAACTTATAGAGTCGCAAACATACAGGATTGATTTTAATCATTTCCATCAAGGAGCAATCTAGCACTGTTGCTGCTAGCCCAGGTTTTGGTGCCTGGATGCTGGGGTTCAAATCTTCACCCAAGTATTGGATTACATGTGTGTCCTCGAGCCAGTTAATTAATTTACCTTGGATTAATGTCCTTATCTATAAAACAAATATAATAATAGTGCAGACATAGTTGGTGTGTGATGTGTTTCAAATACATTGAGATATTAAAAGGATATTATCCAACACACACATAGATGACAGCATTCTTAGTGAGTACTTAATACATCCTAGATATTTTTAGTTCACATCATTATTAAGATTTGTCGTTTGGTGACCTGCATGAGACTGTTTCTTTATCCCTTCTTTATTATTTTGATTTCTTAATACTGTTGTGACAGAAAAATACAAGTTTTAAAGCACAGAAATTTATTTCATTACAGTCGAGGAGGCAAGCTGCCCGAATTCCGGACACCTGCGTCAGGGTGCCGGCTCCTCTGTGGTCTCCAGGGGAAGGGCCCAGTGAGGTTCTGTCCACCCAGCATCCCTTACTCCTTGGTGGTCTCCATGTAATGCTTATCTTTCCCTCCATTTGTGCTTATTTCTGTGTGACTGATCTGTCCTTTACAGATCTCAAAAGAGAGGAGGTTTAAAACACACCCTCCCCTCGTATGACCTCATCAACATAACACAGAAGGCCCCTTTCCCCACCTATGATTGCATTCACAGGTGTAGGAGTTCGAATTCCAACACATAATTTGGGGCAGGCGCAATTCAAGTCATAACATCCATCCTCTTGGCTCCAATGGTTATTGAAACACGGTTTTGTGCCTCCTTTATGTAGACTCCAAATTACAGATGTGTAAAAACTCTAGTTGCTTTAAGATATTTGGGTGATGAGACATCTCACATCATGGAAGCTTGTGGCAGGAATATGCGTGGAAGGAGGCGAGGCAGAAATGTCACCCCTCATCAGCAGGAATTTTATCAGCCTGCCCTTCACATGAATGCGATTTTCCGCTTCTGATTAAGTGATGGTTGCTTTTCTTCTTATTGTTTCTGTGAACAGCTGTTTGATTCCCCGTAGTTTTCTCTTTCTAATCCAGGATGCTGAGAGTGTCTTTGATAATGATCATCCTGTCTGCCCGTTTGTCCACTACCCTCTGTCAGTTTGTGGTACTGTGGTGGCTTGTGTGTTTCTGTGATGCGGGAGGCGATGCCGCCGATATTTCAAATGCCATTGGAGTCAACCGGGGCAGACAGATTTCAGTGGCACTTCCAGACAAAGACAGACTTGAAAGGAAGGCTTGATGTTCTATGGCCAGAGGAAGCCATCAGGATCACAAGCGAATATTGTGGAAGATACTCTTGTAGGTTGGGGGGCACTCAAAATATGAAATGGGCACCACAGTGGATTTGGGCATGTGCATACCATCCAGAAGAGGACACGGAATGTGTAACATTTGGTTTTGGCGTCAATGGGGGTCGCCAGGAGCTGGAGTTGGCTCAGTGGCCGCTAGCTACAGCTGTGGGAAATTTTTGGCATCAAGCCTCACTCGGCCTGTGCCCCAGCGGGTTTTCAAGGTTGTGACCTTTAGAAGCCCTTGACCAGATCTTTCAAACACCGCCTCTTCGGCTTAGTAACAGGGTGCTTGACTGTGCGCATCAACCTAGACTTGATGAAGCCCAAGTCAAGGCCAACTCCCTTCCAGTGCACGGCTTCCCAGCTTTGCTGTGCTTCAGCGGCTCTCTGGAGAGCTCCGGGAAAGAAAAAGTGCAGGGTCTCAAGGGAGAAAGTGGACTCCAGAGGATCTGCATATTCCTAATAAGTGCTCAGGAGACGCCTGTGCAGCCACTGCAGGGAGCTCACCTTCCGCCATCTGCCTTAATCAAGTGGTGACTGTCGGAAATCATTTCGACGTCTTTCCTTTGCAAAGGATGTGAAAACAATAGTTTCTTGAGAATTGGCGCTGGGCATGACACGTACACTGATGAAAGCATCCAGTAGGGCAAATGAAACTTGATAAAAAATTTAAAAATGTGAAAAGCAAGCATTCCTCCTCCAAACCAGAAATTCACTCAGGGTTTCCCTCAATCAGAACTGTGATTTTCAACCAATTTATCCCCTGATTTCTAGACAAAGCTTAGTTAACCTACACTTTTCAGATGTTTTTTTGTCTGGAAAATGGTTCTATTTCATCTCTACTTCCGATTAGTCTCTATTACATCTTACTCAAGCAATATCTAGCAAACGATCCTTTGGCATACCCAACCACTGTATTTCTCATTGGCATGAATTCACACTGACTCTGTAGGATAGGGTAGAACTGCCCCTATGAGTTTCCAAGACTGTAGCTTTTTAAAAGAATAGAAAGCTTTGTCTTTCTCCTGAGGAGCGCATGGTGGTCTCAAACCGCTGACCTTGTGGTGAGCAGCCCAATGAGTAACCAGTACATCACCAGGGCTCCTGAGAATGTTATACATTCATCTTAAAATCATGGCTATGAAAGTAACTCCTTAATAGTTACTGGGGAAATGGCTAACATTTTAAATGTATGAGGATCATGGAAAAGTGGGATTAAAGGATAATAGCATTTTCCACAAACTTTTTTAATCTCCCTAGTAACTGATGAGGGTGGACCATGGGGCATTGTTTTGTTATAGTAAACAGTTGCAGCCTCAGGAACTCGCAGGGGTCATTCCACCCTGCCCTGTAGGGTCGCTCTGACTAGGGATCACCTGGATGGCTGTGTGTAGGTGGGTGAGTGGGTGAGTGGGTGAGTAACCAATGACAGGTTGAGTTTACTCTTCCCAGAAGGGACGCCATTCTAAGTCCCAGACTCTAACTTTTCATGCATATGCTTCATCATAATTTCATGATGCAAATGTTTATAAACACATTTTCATCAAAGAAAGCCATTTTCCTAATTCATACTCTTAAGAGAACCCAAGATTGCTCTATGGAGGGAGAATGCTGGCGGTGCCCAAGCAGGTCACTTCCCTTTCCCACCCTCCCCACCGCACAACTATCCCACAAACGTTCCTGCATTCTCCCCGCTTGTCATTTTTTACATCATTTCTTTACTTGTTTATACTAGGGTTTTATGAGCTATAAAGGATTAAAGGTGTTTTTAAATCACCTCAAATCCCGAGAGAAACCTAGCCACACACTTTGCCCACCTACTTCTCTGGCAGAAAATAGAACATTTCCCGAGGACTGTAAATGCCTCTGCGAGGACTGTAAAAGTAGTGATGCTTCTATTCTTTTGTGTCTATTAAGATGAAACTCTAAACCGGTGGTATTGGTGAAGTTTATAGAACAATGGATAAAGAATAATTAGGAGCATATTTGCCTATAGTCAAAACACCATTTATGAATATTGTTCATGGTGTGCAGAGGTTTATAACATTCCAATTAAGCCCCCTACTCTTTCTTAGTTTTTAAAAATGCATAAGTACACCATTTCTGTGTACTACCATATCTTCCACCACAATATATAGACGATTAGGCTATTACGCTGTGGCCACAGGGAAGTCATGACCATGGGGTTTATGAGGAGACTTCACAGGTTACAGTTCAGGATCAGAAATGCTCAAGACACAGTTCTTCAATCCAGATAGCCTCTTCCCAGCCATGGCTGCCTTGGCCTCTCAGCCATATGGTATGGACGGCAGGGCTGCCGAGAACACTGCCGTTCCACGCGCATTTCAGCCCACAGCGACTCAGCTCTGGCTCTGCGCATCAGCACGCGTTCACCAATTCACCAAACTTTACCAATTTAGCAGACCACCAATTTGGTGAAGTAAACTTTCCTGGTATTGTTCTGTCCATAGTTTTTGTGAGGGCTACCCCGAGATTGGCTGGGACCACGTAAACAGGATCTAGGAAGCGCTCGTGGAAGGAATGGTCATGTTTGCCATTCCGCTGAAAAGAAAGGAAGTCATTTCAGAAATGCGTAAGGAGAATTCCACAACCGGAAGAACGAGGAGCCAGGGATGAAGTGCGTGGAGATTTCTGCTTGGAGGGGTAACGAAGAAGGAAACAGGTAGACCTGAGGCAGAGTGGTGGACTTTTCAGCCCGAGGGAAGAGTACAGTGGAGGACCTTCTGGCACGAGAGTGGCTTGTAGAGGGGATGCCTTTGGGTAGTCATCACCACTAGTGGAGTTTTGGACCACTCCCCTGAGGAAGACAGAGGCCACGGCCCCAGGGCTGAGAGGCTGAGGGTCCGAGAGAGATGTGCCTGCCAGTGAGGTTGAAAAGAGACCGAATAACTGTGTTCCTAATCTTCTCTGATCTCTCCTTGTAGAAAACCGTGACCTTCCCTCATCAGGCTCATACCTGTGCGTGTGTTGCCTGAGTTCTGTGGGCCTTGAGACAGACGGTGGAGCCCAGCAGAGAATGGGGGTTCTCTGAGATGGGTGATGAGTATCAGAATCGGAAAGCGACGCATGGAGGTTGGAGACATGTCTCATCTCAATGGGCCTTCAGCTGAAAATGGAGCTATTTCTCCTGCTCCTTGAAGTCTGAGGAGATCAGATGCAGCCTCGATGCCATTTCCTCAGTGATTAAGTCCTTCTGAGCGAACCCCAGCGGAAGCACTCAGCCTCCCTCCCTCCGTGAGACAGGACGCCCCCAGCTCTGTCTAGTGCGCTGCGCCGCTGCTGTCCCTTCTTCGCCATGCATCTGGTTCTCAGCCCCTGCTCCTGGGCAGGGGGAGGTTCAGCACGCAGACATCTTGATCCAAATGGCGTGCTCTATTCCTGGCTCTTCCTTCTTCATTGTGGTGCGATTCTCCCATTCCTCCTTCTCAGGGGTCATTTTCAATTCAGTGAGAGGGAAAACGCACCACCCCCTACATTAGAGTTCTGAGTTTTTACAATCACAATTCATTCTGGTAACGATCGCTCCCCACTACCTTATAGAACCTTGTCAGTATTTCCGCGGTCCCCATCTTCTCTTACCCTGACCCATCATGAAAAGAAAGAGACACCCCATCTGCGGAGCCCTACTCAGGCATTTGGTGGACGTTAGCAAAAACTACAGACGAAAGCGCCATCCTGGCTCATTCACGATTCACTACACTCTTCCAAGAGAGTCTCTTTGATCCTTTCCCAACGCTGCTCCATCTGGGAAATTAACAAAGCAGGCAAGAAGGGCAGTCCCATTTTCAGAAAGGATTTTGGATTCTCACCTTGTGTGGAAAGACTGACATGCTGGTTTGGGGTCATACTCACTCACATTAGGCCTAGGATGAGGTCAGGGCAGGTCCCTGCCGGTCCACTGATGGCCCTGAGATTTGAGCCATGTATCTGCATTCCTGCCTCAAGTCTGGCCTGTCTGTGATCTGGGCAGGGCCATCCTTGGTTGGCAGCACCCAGAGTGCTGGATTGGTAGCAGGCATGTTTTACTTTGTCTGGCCCCTACCCCTTGGCACACAGGGCCCTTCTCAGGCCATGTGTCTAGCAGTCCAAAGGTCTGTGATGCCTTTGCGTCACTATGTCCCCATGCCTTTGGGATTTACAGAAGATGTGGGACTATTGGGGCTTCCACTACAAGAATTGGGATAATCTTTGTACACCGTGAATCTTTTTCAAGATTTCTCTTCTCTGCTCCTTGTCTTACATCTGTTTTCCTCCTCGGTGTAGACTGGTTTTCTCTGCTCGTGTGTCTGCATGACAAAGCGCAGGCGACGCACAATTCTCAGCTGACAGAGTGGACAGAATGCCGCTGGTAGCACCTGGTAGAAATTGGAGGTGGTTGCAATTTTAAACTCTTGAGAGATTTGCATGGGCTCTGCTTTGATGAGCTGCTCACATCAGACCCACTCACCTACTTTGAAAGATAAGAGGCCGTAAAGCAGACACCTAGCACTCAGAGCACCTTCCACGAACACTTGGGAAGTTGCTCAGGAAGAGTTGCTAGTGCCTCCTGCACTCACAGTTGCCGGCGTACCCACAGAGCCCCTTCCTTGCCTGCAGCAGTCTCGGGCAGTTGGATGTCTCAAGCCATGCCTAACAGATCGAGGAACCCACACCGTCACAAGAAGTCATCAAGCTGCCGCAGGCCCCAAGCAACATGCATCCCTGTAAAATGATTTCATCTTGCTTTCTCCATGAGATCGCTCTTCCCTCCTTCTTGCTTTCTAAATTTCCAGTAGTGGAAGGGTGTTCTGTGGCTTCTGGTTTATGTTGCATTGTTTTCTCCTGCCGGTGAGACACTTCCATCCTATGAAGTCTCACAATTTTTTCTCTCCATTGAATAAAAAGGTGTTAGTGATCCACCTCTTACACGATTCCCTTCATATTCTAAGTCCTCAACAAAACCTGACAGCAATCTTAACTTAGCCGGGTATTCTCTTCTGAGGAGCCTGAGAATGCTTCCCACCCCATCCAGACCCCCACCAGAGGAAGAGCCCCAGCAATCAACTCACTGCCATCACGTGGATGGAAACGCACCATGACACTCTAGGACAGGTAGAACTGCCCCTGTGGGTTTCTGAGTCTCTAACTCTCCATGGAAGTTGAAAGCCCTCTTTTTGTCTGGAAGAGAGGCTGGTGGTTTTGAACTGCTGACCTTGTGATTAGTACCCCGATTGGTACCCACTACTTCATCATGAGCTACCTCTCATGCTACAGGGGAACACTTTGTGAAAATGGAAGAAATGACTCCTTTTCTAAGGTGCTGAGACTCATTCGTGCCCAGCAGACGTTGAAATGTATCCGCCAGCCTTTTCCTTCTCTTACCCACTTCCTTTCCTCGTGACAGAATCATGCCCACAGGTCCTCCAAGCACTGCCCATGGCAAGCCTAGCGAGGAGGGCACCAGACAGAGCCCGCAGGACTCCAGCTCTCAGAGAATGCAGAACAACTTCACAGACTTTTAACATAGCAAGGTGACCTTTGACATGCTGAAACCTCTGTTGAAAGTGCTCCATGAATGATGCGGTTTCGTTCTGGGGTCCCCTTTAGCAGCAGTGCAGGGACATCATCAGTGCAGCCGGCGGGGGGTGGCGGGGTGGGGTGGGGTGGGGGTGGCGCTCCTCCCTCTTGCAAGGATGGATGCAGCACTTCCTTTCGGCAGCTGGTCTTCGTCTTCTCTCTGCTCCCTCTTCCCAGACATGGAAACTTCTTCCAAAAGACAGTTTCTCTCTCTGCCAGACTCTCCACATGCTACACACAAGAATGATCCCTCTAGCCTGGGGGAATTCTGGTTTTAAGCTATATAAATTTGCTCACCAATGCCTCTTTTTTATTTGTCCCTCCGTTTAAACAATTTAATAAGGAAACCGATCCCTCCTTCTCCTCTCTCTGATCTCTGTCTGATATTATATGAATGAAAACATTTAATACGGCACACATATTTTTCACATTTTAATTTTATTGTGGTAGGATATATATATCAAAAAAGTTTGCCATTTGAAATACAATCCGTTCTTTCACCATGTCAACTGCAGGCATGTTAAACTCAAATCCAATTTTTTTTTCAAACCACGCTTCAAAAATGATCTTATTGCTTGCATGCATAAATCTTCACAGCATTTCCCAGAAGCCAAACAGAGAGCAGGTGCTATTTAAGAAACAAACAAGGATTTCATGTTGCAAACAGCCAGCACGCCTCATTTTCCGGTGTGTCCACTAGATGGCAGAACAGCCCTCCATTTGTATTTCTAAATCCAGGGCGCGGTGGCTAACAGTTTTGGAGCACAGTGCTATTCCAGCTACTAACTCAAGTCTTCTGAAGGGCTGTAAAGTTATTCAAAGTAGGGACAGAAAAATGGCCATCTACTAAGAACGCGCCATCACCAACCACCTCCCCTAGCATTCACTCTTTCATTATAGACACATACACATTGTTTGCTAGGAGCCCTGGGCACTAATCACATGGCTCATGGTTTTTAAACCTACTAACCACTCCTGGAGAAAGATGAATCTCTTCTCTCATGTAGACTTCTGTGTGGGACCCAGCCCCACATCCGGACAGGTGCTAAAGGGGGTGTGTGCAATTGAGGGGTAAATTAAAGAGACATGAGACATACAAGTGCTTGCCTCTTCCAATGGGGACCAGAATCAGAAAGTGATGACTTCCCTCGCAGCCATATGTAATCTTGGGCATGCATGCCAATGAAAGCACATAAGTAACAGGAAGGGGTTGTATTAGAGGTACATACATAACAAGAGGGGTATGCACTAGGGGATTAAATGTAATATAACAGAGAGGCATTGGAAGCATACAGGTGACAGGAAGGCACATATGTAACAAGATGGCAGCCTAACCTTGGTCTTCTCTGAGCTGGCCTGACCTTAGTGCCTTTGAGCTCTTCTCCAGAGGAACTATCTATGATTCTTATCAGAAGGGAGTGGGCCCTACTTAGGGTGGGACAGACAATAGGACCGGATTGCTCTAGGCAGCAGACAAGCCTCAGGCAATTAGCCTTCAAGCAGTTGATCATTGTGTTACTCTGGGTACTTGAGAGAAACAAATCCACAGAAACTCATGTAGAAGAGGGAGTTTTATATAAAGGTTAAGTGCACCAGGGGCTTAAGTGAAGAGCAAACGTTTTGAGAATGATCAGGGCGATGAATGTACAAATATGCTATTTTGTATGCATGGATTGTATATGTATGGATTGTGATAAGAGTTGTATGAGCCCCAATAAAACTATTAAAAGTAAATAAATAAATAAATAAATA
>NW_022103911.1:2403799-2405876 GCF_000313985.2 Echinops telfairi | reverse complement strand
CTTCCGAGGGCCCTTTAGGACCCCTGGGGTGTCTAAGGAGCCATCATTATAGAAGCAGACTGCCTCGTGTTTCTCCTATAAAGTTACCGATGAGCTCAAACTGCCATTCTTTCCACTTTAACCACTGTGCTTCCAACTCTAACTCCAATGAAGTAAGTTCAAAATAGGAAATTAAGTCTATACAGAATTGGACAATGCATTAGGATTTTTAACACTGAGGCTTATTAATAAGGCGCTCTGGTGGTACAATGGAATATGTGTTGGGCTGCTCACCCCACCATGTTGGCGGCTCAACCCCACTCTTTGCTCCCAAGGCGAAAGATGAAGCTGTCTACTTCCTTAAGATACACAGGCTCAGAAGCCTCGTGAAGCAGTTCTGCTCTGTCTTGTAAGTTGTTATGGATCAGAATCAACTCGACAATGGTGAGTAAAAGCTTATCAGTAGAAATTGAATCTATTAACCGATGATAAAATTTAAAAAATGCATGTATCATCTAACTAAAGGCGCCTGAGTAGGGGAGTGGGTTACACTTTGGGCTGTGAACCGCTAGGTCAGCAGTTGGAGACCACTGGGGAGGGAGACAAAGGAGGCTGTCCATCCTGTAGAGAGGACTGCCCAGAGACTGTTCCAGCCTGTCCTAGAGTCGCCGTGAGCAGGAAATGACTCAATGGCAATTGTGTGGCTATTTTTTATGTAGCAATAAAGAATAGATAAATCCAAAGCAAAACACTATTCTACAAGATACTTTTAATTTCTGGAATGGACAGAGAAATTTTCATAAACGTATTTTTTATTTCTAACTCTGATGTTTCAGAAATGACTACGAGCTCTTTCATTTCTGGTTTTACTCAAAGGTAGAAGAATGTGCCAAACTGATCAGTGGAGAAGATAATGTTATTTCTGGGCCATATAACCACTCAATAAAGCATTCTGTCTTCCTCATTGAGCAAAGTAATTATTTGGATTTTTTTCCCCCACACTAGCTTTTTAAAAGATTAAGTGATTCAAAATGAAATGCCTTGGCTATAGCCATAATCAACAGTAAGATGAGTAATAGTTTGGATTTTCTGGTAAATGGTAGTTAATTTTTGTTTTTGAAGAAGTTTCCAAACTGAAGAACAGTTATATGATGATTCCTTTGAATAAAACCTTGCTAGCTCTTTTAAACATAACTTTAGAATCTGAATCTTAAAAATATAATCCAGATGCCAATAGAATTTTTCTTAAGATGCTTTTTGAAACTCTTCTGGAGTAGGTATGAAATCTCACCCTAGAAGGGGCTGGGAGCCCATACGGAGGCCTTTGCAGTCAGTGGGAAGAGGGACAAGATTCTGTCCTCTCTCTTATTTCCGTGAGAGTATGTGGGCATATGTATATACAGATATCTAACCCCCCCACCATTTTCGGGAAACCCTTTATACTTAAAGAGTTCCACAACTCAAACACTTTTTCATTTTTTCTGTTGTATTTTCTAGAAGTATTTTATTTAGGATAATGTAACACACTAGAGGTAATATACCAAACTAGAGTCAGTCATTGTGTGCCCAGATAATTCACACTAAGGGACAGCTGTTATTGGTAGGTGCGGTGGGCACATTCTGACCCATAGCAGCCCTTTGCACAACAGAGGAAACACGGACCGGGTTTGCCCCATCCTCACAATCGTGCCTGTGCCTGAGCCAATCACTTTAGGAACTGGGTCAATCCAGGTCCTCAAAGGCCTTCTCTCATCTTTGCCCTCCCCCTTGGCCTAGCACGATGAGGGATAAGTTTAAGTAGTACAAAAGAAATGTCTGCATTATTTCTTGGACCGTCTCCAGAGATTGGTCCTTCCTGACCCTATATCCAAAGTATGTAAAACGAAGTGTTCCTTCCTTGCCTCTAAGGAGCACTCTGGCCTTACTTCTCCCAAGATAAATTGTTTGTTCTTTTAGCAGCCATGATACTTTCAATATTCCTCACTAGTAGCACAATTCAAATGCATCACTTATTCTTCCATCTTCCTTATTCAATGTTCAACTTCTACATGGATACGAGGCCATTGAAACTACCATGGCTTGGGTCAGGCACAACTGA
>NW_022103911.1:2400869-2403136 GCF_000313985.2 Echinops telfairi | reverse complement strand
TACAATAAATGCATTGATCTGCATAACTCCACAATCCCAGGCTAGTAACACAGTAAAGACGAACTTATTTCTTTCTTCCCACATATATTGAGGAACTCAGTTCCACAGGCAAAGTAGCACCGGTTTGCTGACTGCAAGGAAAACATATGACTATGAACGTCACTTGGAGGACTTAAGTGTGCCAGGCTTAAGCCATGCTATTTTCAATAGCCTGACATGCATGTGAAAGTTGGCCATTGAATACGGAAGAGCCCAGAAGAATGGATGCATTTGAATTATGGTGTTGACACAGAAGATTGAAGGTACTATGGACTACCAGAAGAAAAAACAAACCTATCCTGGAAGAAATACAGCCAATCCTTGGAGAAGGACATCCAAAGGGACGATAGTCAAGGGGATGGATTGATGCAGTGTTTGAAACAATGGGTTCAAACATAACAACAGTTGGGAGGCTGGCAAAGGACTAGTAATATTTCATTCTGTTGTGCGTAGGATCCCTTTGAGAGAGAACAGACCTGACAGCACCTAGCAGCAATAAAAATATGAGTCAGAACTGATTTTTTGATGGTGGATTTAGTTTGGGTTTCCATACATTAATTCAGTGGTCCACGTACAATGGACCACATGAAGGGTTCTGGAATTCCCATCCTTGTTAAGGTTATCCACAGTTAGTTATGATCTATACGGTAGAACTCCTTTGCATAGTCAATAAAGCACAAAGGAACAGCTTTTTGGTCTTCTCTGCTTTTAGGCAAGATCCATCTGACATCAGTAATGTTCCACGTCCTCCTCTCCTGAACCCAGTCTCAGTCTCTGGCAGTTCCTTGTCAATGTATTGCTGCAATCATTGTTGTATGATCCTCACCACAATTTTACTTGCATGTGATATCAATTAGATTGTTGTATAATTTAAGCATTCTGTTGGGCCACTTTTCTTTGGAATGGGTATCCATATGAATCTCTTCTAGTCAGTAGGTCAAGTTGCTATCTTCCAGATTTCCTGGTATAGACTAGTAAGTACCTTCAGTGTTGAAAATTGGTGTTCCATCAATGCCTGGAGTCTTGCTTTTGCTGATGATTTCAGTGCAGCTTGGCCTTCTTCAGTATCAGTGGGTTTTGCTCATATACTGCCTCCCGAAAGGGTGGAATGTCAAAGAATTCTTCTTGGTACAATGACTCTATACTCTCTCCATCTTCTTTCGATGCTCTTACACCATTCAATATTTTGCCCATAGGATATTTCGAGATTGCAACAGAATCCTTGAATTTTTATTTAGGGATTTCAGTTTAAGACATCCTGAGTGCATGCCTGTTTTTTGGTTTTCTAACTCTTGGCCTTTGAACATTTAATTATGATATTTGGCTTTGTCTTCTCAATTTGTCCTTTGAAATTTTCTTTTCACCTTTGGGACTTCAATATTTCTTCTCTTCTGACTTCCACTTGGATCACATCTTTCTTCCTTGCTCTTTTCTTTCTTTTAAAAAAAATCATTTTATTGGGGGCTCCTACAGCTCTTTATCACAGTCCATATGTGCATCAATTGTGTAAAGCACATTTGTACATTAGTCACCCTCATCATCCTCAAAACATGTGCTCTCCACTTAAGCCCTGGGCATCAGTTCCTCATTTTTTCCCTCCCTCGGTGCTCCCTCCTCCCTCACGAACACTTGATAATTTATAAATTATTATTTTGTCATATCTTACACCATCTGACGCCTCCCCTCACCCACTTTTCCATTGTCCGTCCCCCAGGGAGGCAGTCCCATGTAGATCTCTGTAATCCGTTCCCTCTTTTGCTTTCCTTATGAATGACGTGCTTGATGTCCACCCACAGCGCATCAAGTCTTCTGTCACTAGTTCAAAGTGTCAAATCAGTTCCGGAGATGTTCTCAAAATGGAGGTGGGATAGATTCAAGGTTGTATTTGGGTTCTTGTGGACTTATTTTCATTTTCTTCAATTTTGTCCAGAACATACATATGAGCAATTGTAAGTAAAGTATTTCTGTCCTTGGGAAGCTTTAGACATGCACAATAACTATAAGAACAATATTACAATGTATAGCTACTAGCTATCTGCCTGCTTGTCTAACTCTAGTGGCTTGCCCATTGGCTAATTATATGTGCTAGAAAGCAACAGAAATAATTAGATATTCATGATTGATGACTGGACTACAAAAGTGACAAGGCGACATCAGTAGAGAAAGGGCCATGATGGGAATATGCACACAATTAGCGATTTGACAACGTGCAGGGTGATTTCTGAGAC
>NW_022103911.1:2398610-2400375 GCF_000313985.2 Echinops telfairi | reverse complement strand
GTCAAGTCAGCGCTGACTCCTGGCGACCCCCATGTGGGTTTCTGAGAGGGAAACTGTTTGGGGGCGTGGAAAGCCCAGTCTTTCTCCCATGGAGAGACTGGCGGCTTCCAAGTACCGACCATGCAGATCGCAGTCCACGTGTGAGCATGACAGCACCAGGGCTCCTAGGCTCACACAGGCATAGAAGTCTACAGTTCCCCTGCTTATTTCAAAGGACGTTTTAAAAATGGAGTGGGCACTAACACAGAAAAAATAAGCTAATGTTGTATGTAGGGGGTTTGGAGTTCAGGAGAGTAAGCATTTCCCTCGGGAGAGTTTCTGGATGACTTTTAAAGGCGGATTGAATGCACGCTGGCTGCCCGAAGGAGGCAGCTGACCACAAAGCATGTAATTAGGGGCTTGCCACTTTACAAGGGACCTTAGTGTCACCCATCAACCTGTCAGAATTTCTTCAAGACACATAATTCGATGACAAGATTGATATTCTAGACCTAGAAAAAAATTATTTACACAAGAATTGGTCATTCAAGTGTTTAAGGTACTAATGTAGCTTCACTGACCTGTGAAGTTCAGCACTACGGTGAGTTGTCCTTTTAAGTTTCACTTCTTAGCTTTTTAAAGATAGCTGTTCCTCACGTTTCCCTAGGCTGGAGTCAACAGGCTACTTGTGAGCATATTAAAATGTAACTAAAACATTATTCAATAGAGAAAGGTTTTACAAAATAGTTTTTTCTTATTAATATAATCATATAATGTAACAATGCTTTATATAAATAATTTACAACTATATCACAGAGCCTATGGATTTGACTGATAACAAGCATTACTAACGAGATGGTCAATTATAGGAGGAAGTTCATGACGGGGACCATGGTGTTGCCATGAGTTACTGAACTGGCTAACACCAACAGTAACTATGTCACGGGAGGAGTCCAAGGAGACGCTAAAATTAAATGTAAGTGAGTAATGGATGGATCCTGGATTGTAAAAAGGATATTAGATAAAAATTAATGAAATCTGACTAAAGTATGGATTTAATGGATAGCAATACATCGATACTGTTCATTCATTGCAACAAATGTGACATACAGTATTTATGTAAAGGTAATGGTGTGTACTGTCTTTATGACTTTTCTGTCAATCTAAATCTTTCTAAATAAAAATCTGAAGTTAATAAAAAGTACTTATTTTCTCCATGAATATTTTACTTTAGATAGTAAACAATCCACAGATGGAATGTGTGTGTGTGCTCGCGCGCGCGCCCGCACGTGTGTTTGTCCTCTGAATACAGACTTTTGACTGTGTGATGGAGTAGTTTTTCAATGGTGTTACCAATACAGATTTCAAGGAGAGATCAAGAGACTGACTATGATGTGCAGGTGGTTGAAAGGTTTTAAGTGAGCAGGGGTGGGATTATCCAATGCTTCCTCAATATTAAAATATCCACTTTTAGTCATTTCATTTATCTACCATTTTTTCATCTGAAATGAGAAATCAAGGCCACAAAGCTTGAAAAGCCCCTCTCTTATGAACCAGTGCTCACATTTGCAGTGGAGACTCACTCCCACTTCCTCGAGTTTTCTTTGCCCTTGGGCAGAAAGCACAACTTTTAGTCAGCCTCACACTGGGAGCACTTTAATCATCCTTAGAAATAAGAACAGTTTCACATTAAACATCTTCATTTATCTAATTTTAATTTTACGTTATGATAATGCAATTAAATCTATTAATCATGGAGTTATGGATTTACATATACAATGTCTAG
>NW_022103911.1:2393645-2395955 GCF_000313985.2 Echinops telfairi | reverse complement strand
CTAAAAAGAAAAATAATGAAATCAAATGATGTAATAATTTTATATAAAATATTAAGTGACATATTATTTAAAGGTAAATTCTTATAGGTAAAGGTTAAATTTTACTCTAAAATGAGTACTAGAAAATGGCAAGAAATATATAGTCGGTAAAGACAGCATGATGGAGATAAAATACAATTAGCAGAAAGAACCTATAGATGAAAACAGGATTAATGATTACAAGTTGACAGATAGAAAACCCACAATATCACTTTAAATGTGAGTAATCTAAACATCTAAAAGGCAAATGTTATTTCACCGGATGTTAAAATGTGGAAGACAACTAAATGCTGGTGAGTTAAAACTCACTTTAAAATAAAAATTACAGATAACATAAAAGTAAATTGGTCAAGACCTGCCAAGCAAAAACACATGATGTTAAAGTGCCTATATTTATCTTAAAAATATTAAACTTCAAGGTAAATCATTCCACCAGAGATTAAAAATACACTGTATTAAAATGAAAGGATTAATGTAAAGAGAAAGTATGATAATCCTAAATGTATATACAATTATAAAAGGAATTCCAATTGCAAGGGCAAATAGACACATTTAACACTCCATTCTCAGTAATGATAGAGCTAGATAGGAAATGCCTAAAGATTTTATCTAGTTGACATTAGATCAACAGAATATACATTTCCCCCCAAGAACATACGAGCTATTCAATAAGATAGCCCATAAATTTAGATTTTTGACATTTAAAAGAATATGAATTTTATAGGATATATTCCATATATTGGCCTTAAGAGCAGAAAAAAATTAATTAATTAAAAATAACAAAAAAGATAAGTGGAAACTTCCAAATATTTGCACATGAAACCACTTAATTCTAAATAGGACAGGGGTCAAAGAAGAGATGAGAAAAAAATATTTCAGCTACCATCACTGGCAGCATCCTTAAAATCCAGGAATGCACTAAGAATCCGTTTCAGTTAACTTCGGAGTCTCTATCGTGCTCCACAATTTTTCCAGCTTCTGCCCAGGCCAGTGTCAACTGCAAAACCACTTGCACATTCCCCGGTAGAATACACAGAAGCGCCGCACTTCCAAGTACTCCTATGTGTCTGAATCATCTGTCTGTACAACATTGCCACAGACTTAGCAGCTTAAATGACTTACATGTATTGTCTCCGATTTCTATGGGATTGGAGCCTGGACATGTTTTAGCTGGCTCCACAGTGCCGTACAAAGCAGTGATTGCAATGCTTGAGTTGCAAGTGTCACCTGGGGCTCTGATATCATTTGAAACTCAATTGTGGAAGGATCCACTTCCAAGTTTACTCAGGTGGTGATAGAATGCCCTTCTTTGTTAGTGCAGGACAGAGGACATTGATTTCTTGCTGGCTGTTGGCAGGAGACAGCTCTTAGCTCAGAGAGGCCAGGTACACTTCCTTGCCAAATGAGGTTCTCAAATTAGTCATTTGATTGCTTTAAGTGGCAAAAGAGAGACAGATTCCATTATGGTGTACACTATAGACTTGTTAACACAGATAGCAAAAATTATTCCCTCAAAATTTAATGCATGTATTTCTGAAGATGATGTTTCCATCTCTCTTGCCCTTCAGTGAATAAGTATATACTTTTCATTTTATACCATCTCAAAACGGCAGGCAGCTTTGGCCTCTTCGAGAGACACGAATTGTCTTCTTTCTCAATGTCCTTTGGCTTTTAGGAACAAACAGAAGTTCGAAGGGGCAAGATTTTGGCTGTGGTGAGTTTCCCAGTGAAATGATTAGCGAGCACTTGAATCCTTGAATCCATTATCCTGATGGGGAAAATGTCTTCTGCTCAAATTTCCTGACATTTTCCTCAACAATACATTCTAAATGTTCTTAAAAGTTCATAGTAACACTTGCATTTTCCCGGTGTCCTTTGGGGAAAAAAAGTATCACAATTATGCCTCCAGAGTAGCTATCAACCTCAGAGGAAACCTCTCTTCTGGGCGTTGAACTGGTCGAGCAAAATTTCCATGGAAGCCACTGTTTTGATTGGACAGAATTTTTGAAGGCAGAAGACTATGGGTGGCAGTGGGAGGCCAAGGTACATGTGTGCGAACTACATAGGAAATAATGATCGCCCTCTGTCCATAAATGAGGGAGGGGAGGGAAGTGGTTCCCAAACAGAATATATTGGATGGATAAGTACAGAAGATCAAAGGCACAAATCTGACTTGAGCAGTTAACTTTTGTCAGTTGATCCCCCCTCTGATGCACACTGGGTCTGATCTGGTTTTCAACATTTTCTGTATATTTGTTTTGTTTTGCTTTT
>NW_022103911.1:2382200-2390819 GCF_000313985.2 Echinops telfairi | reverse complement strand
AAATAAATATTGATTGCTGACTTGACAAGTATGTACAAAGTCAGGTATTCTGTACATTAATTAGGAAATTAGCTATCTGCAGTTAATGTGACTTTGTTGAACATCCGATAGAATGTACTAATTCAGAGTTTTTAATATGACAAGCATTGCAGTTAAACATTTGTTTTATGTTAGCCTTGCAAAATGTTTGTATTTAATGGGCTATAATTTACACAGCTTATTGTAAGTATGCAACTTAATGAAGTTTTAGTAAAGAATGTTGTGACCATGAGCAAATATCAATGATTGAACCTTTCTATCATATCAAGCACTTTGCATTCAATGTTGTCTTTTCCTTTTAGCCCAAGCAACCACTGATTCATTTTTGTCTATAATTTTGAACATTCTATACAAATGGACATATAAAATGTGCATTCTTTAGCACATAGCCTATTTCACGTGTCATACGAGTTTTGAAGGTCAGTTATATTTCATCCTGATTTATTGCAGAATAATATTCGGATGTACTGATATATAATATTTTTATACCATCAGTCACGGTACAATTGGACCTTTTTTCAGTTTTAGGCTAGTATAACTAATACTGCAGTGACTACTCATGTACAAGTCTTTGTGCATACATATCTTCTCATTTCTTTGTGCAAATCCCTAAAGTAGAATTGCTGAGTAAAATAGGAGTTTATGTTTAACTACTTAGGAAGTTGCCAGACTCTTTCTCAAGGTTATTTCACCACACTAGCAAATATTTTATTGACTACTTTCCATCAGCCCCAACTTGGTCAAGACACTAAGGTGTCTCTGCCATTTTAGACTATAAATTGGGAGAAGCATGGAAAACAGCCGGTATACACCATCACTTCAGGGAGTAAGGGTGTAATGCCAACCATAAAGCAAGCTGATAGGATGGAGTGTGCCTTTTGAAGGGCTCCTACCTCGAATTCACTTTTCAACCAAAGTCTGTCTTCAATTATTTACCCATGACTTTTAAGTTACCTATGGCAATTTTTCAGATGTTTGTAAAACAAAGTAAGTTTCTGCCTGTGGGTAGTACTCATGAGTGAGAAACAATAACAACTAAATAAATAAAAGCAAAAGTGGCATTCCTTTGAAAGAATAACAGCTAAACAAATGACATCTTAGAGAAATAAATATTGTACAAAATATCCGGGGCAAGACAGAGCTGACGAAGGGCTCATGGCGAGGACAGTGGTGTGTTGTATAAAGCTGTTAGGAGACAGCCTACCGGAAGTGATCATTTTAGCTGAGGCTTCCAGGACAAGCAAGTCCCAGCTCTCTGATAATCTGGTGTGAAGACATCACCGTGTGCAGACATTAAACAATTAAGAACATTCTCACAAAGACCAGGAAAGCTTCTAAGGAAGTCGGCTCAAAAATGTTCCTGCCCAGCTGGGCAGCCTTTCAGATATTTTGGCTCAGTGTCCAAAGTCGTGAAGGCCAGCTCACCAGCTCTCCCAGATTTGGGGGCGGGGAGGTGGGGTTTGCTTGCCACATGTTGAAGGTCAGAGGATGTGAGCGTGGGAACGTTTCTCTCCTTGGTCAGAACATTCTGAGTGGTATCCGATGAGTTCTTCCTATGATGTGAGCAAATACTTCCTTTACTTTGTGTGCTTTAAACTGTTGCCAGAATCATCAAACTACGTGTGTTCTTCTGTTGTTGTTTTTTTTATTTTCCATTTCTCTTGCCTGCACATCTTGAAAATATTCACATACATCATTTAAATAAACAAACAGGCATTACAGTAGCCTGTTCTAACTCTTTGCTGCTCCTGAGGCTAGCTTATTTTACAATGGGAGGTCCTCGTATCTTTCCCAATAAGAAGACACTATTTACTTGAAGTATGTTTTCCTTTACAAAGACACTCAGGGTTTATATGTTTAAATTAAATGAAAATTTTAATTAAGATAGGAAGCAATCTTTCACTGGGTCTTCCATTGCTTGCATTGAGACTTAGAAATTGGCATTTAACTCCCGTGTGAACTCTAAAGCGTTAACCAATTAAATTATTATTGAGTCTGACAGTTGTCTTTTGTCATTTTCAAGTCCCACATGGACAGACAGGCCAGATGTCTATTCTTGAAATGTTGAAAGAAAGAACAAACAAATAAACGTTTGTTTTAATTCGATTCAGTATTTAAATGCACAACCCAGCCGATGCTATTTCCAACGATTTATGTATGCGCGTGTGTGCATGAACGTTGAGCGCTCTTCTTCCCTCTGAATTTAGTTGTCCAGCAAAGAAACCCTGCAACAAAAACCCTGTCAAGCCCAGCCTTTCCTGGCTTCTGTTGCAACTTTTGTGTTGTAATTTTTTAATGAGAGACCAGCCTAAACTTCCCATAAAATACACCATAAATAGTTTCCAAAGCCTGATCAACTGACCAAAGCATTTACCACTTAGCATTGTATTTATGAGCAACTTATTTTACATGAGGCCGCGTCCTCTCAGCACATTTCTCTGGGGAAAGTTGATCACATAATGTCTGGTGAGATGTTTTCTAAACCTAATTCAGTTGCTATGTTTTTTTATGATTTTGAATGGATTTCAGTGCCATTGAATGCTTATCATTCCCCTGGGTGGTGCAAATCTTTTGCCCTAAACTGCTTCCTGGTGGCTTGAACCTCTGCAGCAGTGCTCTGGTAGAAAGGCCTGGCAGTCCATTTCTGAAAAAACACACTCAAGATAATCCTGTGGATCCACTGTATTCACACACAGGCTTGTCCTGAATCAGAATTCATTGGGCTAAATCAAATCAATGCAGAACACAAACCTCATGCTCTCAAGACTATTCTAATGCATTGCTGTTGTTGTTAGGGACCGTCAAGTGCATTCCAACTCCCAGCAGGAGGGAGCACTGCCCAGTCCGGGCCAGTGTCACAATTGTTCCTAAGCTGGAACCCATTGCTGCAGCCACAGCGTCAATCCACCTCCTTGAAGACCTTCCTCCTTTCTTCTGCCCGTCAACTCTACTGAGCATGATGTCCTTAGACAGGAACATGTGTCTCTTGACAACATGTCCAAGACACGTAAGACAAAGTCTTGCCATTATTCCCTCTCAAGTGCCCTCTGGCCATACTTCTCCCACGAGAGATTTGTTTGTCCAGCGCATTAACAACCCTATATAAGATTGCCAAGACTGTGCATCTTTATAGATGGTAATGTCTTCTTTCTCCTACAGAGGCCTGGTGCGTTTTAATCACTGACCTTGCAGTTGTCAGTCCGAGGCTGACTCCAGAATATTTCATTGCCCAGACAGTGTCTTTGTTGTTGTTCTTTTTGTTTTCTTTAATATTTTTAGACACACCTATTGGAGTAAATGGCCTCCTGAGCTCTTTCTGGTTTTACAGATCTGACCATAAGTTTCCCAGGTCTTCTGAGAGTACAATGAGCATGCAGCCCGAGTCCTTTGTTCCCCTGGGAGTGGCTGGTTTATGAATCTGACTTACTGTTCCTTCGTCACTGGGGATTTTGGAGTCTGGAGAACTGGGCTTAGGGACAGGACAAGGAAGTGGGAGAAGGAAGTAGCGATGCCCATAGGGGCAGTTATATACCTTTCACCACTATATTTAACAGCAGAAGATTTGCACCGGTTGAATTGATAACTCTTCAGCAGGAACATACTTTCTGGTGAAAGTATTTAAAAAGAGCTTCTCGTCTCCTCTGGTCTGATTTCTTCAGGCTGACCACGCAGCCCCAAAACAGGTGTTGAAAGATCTCTCCCAGCACTCCGAAGGCATTTCCTTTGGTGGGAAAACAACACTTAGTCTGGAGTGATTCCGTTCAATATTGTAATGTGAATGTCTCTCTCTGGTGGCAGATAAACCTGGCCTGGTATTTGTAGATTTCACATTCACAGTTCAAATACTGAAATGAATCCATAGCCCCATAATATGTGAATATGAATATCTAACTGTGAGAATTGATTGATATAGTAATTTTTTCATCAATTACAATGAGATAACTTCTCACCATCTGGAATCTGGTGTATATTAGCTATATGTAAGATGATAATAGATAGCTTACAACTGTGACTTATAGTTACCTATAATATTAAATGAGGTAGCTTTGAAAAATCCAGACATTGGGACCTATTCATGGAGGTTTGGGCTTTTGCATTCACATTTCAAAAATGTTCTTCACTTAAAGAAATAATTGCACTTTTTATAAAAAGAACATTTGACGTCTGCAATAAAATGAAATGCTAATTTGTTATTTGGCAAGAAAATTCTCTGGGAACAAGGGTGACCTATTTGACTATGATGACTCTCCAAAGCTTTATTTTAAGTCTATCTCCAGAACATTAAAGAATTGCTAAAAGAAGAAGAAGAAGATCGGTCTTTCTTAGAGCTCATTTTGGGGAATTTCCCCAAGGATCAGAAGTATGTCCATTAATAGCTTTCTTGGAGTAAGCGAAGAAAGTTTTATAGACAGAGCCATCCGCCAGCTCTGGCTACTAAGCTATCATGTGAATAATGAAAGTGTCCGGAACCCGCACTGGGGAAGTAACCGAGTCCCATCTTTATAGAATTCTTTTTCATACTTCTAGATTCTGTGGTGGGACAAATGGTTCCTTCTTGTCTACTTAAAAAAACAAAAAGAAAAGTTGGCAATTTGAATCCAATCTGCAGGCGCCACGGAATAAAGCCCTGGTGATCTAATAAAAGACCATCGCCATGGAAGACCCGAGGGGACACAGTTCTCTCAAACACAAGGGGATACTTGAGCTGGAATCAATGCTGCAATCATGGCTTATGTTTTTGATACCTTGCTTTGCACATTCACAAGCTCCTGGGAAATCTCCCAAACCCTCCATCCTCTTTTGTCTTATCTCCTCTAGTATAATGGGGTGGGGGGTGGGGGGCGAGGAGAGGAAATTAACTGTAACAAATGTAAGAAGGGAGCACATGAGGTCTTTTTCCAGGCATAGTCTCTGCTGATAACATGTCCCAAGTACACGATGCAAAGTCTTGCCATCCTCTCTTCTAAAGAGCAGTCCAGATGTATTTCCTGAAAGATAACGTTATTTGGTCACATGGCAGTCCATGGTATTGTAATGATCTTCACCGCCACCATAATTTAAATAAGTCAGCTCTTCCTTCATCTTTATCCGCTGTCCAACTTTCATCTGTGTGGGAGCAAACTGTCTTGAGAGGAACTCTGGGAACGAATGTGTGCTGAAGACTCTGACTGCGGAGATATTGCTGCTGACTCTCTGAACGCCGTGCTAGGTTTCTGAGTAACAGGGTGCATCATTGGGGCAGTTTGAACCTCATTTCCTTCTCCATGTAAGATAAGACCATCGCCATAGTCCATATTCCATGCTTTAAACAAGGCCACGGGAAAAAGCTCTCAGCTCAAACAAGGGAGCTGAAAATCTGAACTTCAATTAAGGTAAAGTAAATGCTTTCTCTCTAGTTGCCCGGGATTCTGCTGAAACACTGCATTCTGCAGGTGTTCCGTTTTACTCCCTGTGTTTTGCTTTATCTTGCCCTCCAGACTACAGACACACTGGCTGAAATATTCTTGTTTCTTTGTTTGCCTTCAAAGTATATTTTCAATAATCCTGAGTGTGAGAACTTGTCACAGAATGCAGGATAGGTGACAAGAACTCTATATAAGCCTGCCTTGAATAGAGTTTTGGTTCCTGGAGTCCCTATATTCCAGGAGCCCCTATGTCCCCACTTTTTTATTTTTTATCTTATTTCTAAATCTATCCTTCTTAGTTTTAACTGGGGCCTTCTTGACTTCCTGTTTGTTGTGAGAGAGCTGATTCTCATTGGATCTCGCACATATACATTCAGGGTGTTTGAAAACACCATGGCTTAAGTCATGTGGACCTTTGTCCTCAAAAAGACATCTATCTTCATTCTTCAACAGATATGACAACATGTGACAGACTTGACCAGGGCAATATGTCACTTTGTTTCTTGACTTCTGCTCCTGTGAACATCGATTGTGGATGCAAGCAAGATGAGATCCTTAACACATTTACTCTTTTCTCCATTTATCACGATGTTCTCTATTGAGTCAATTGGAAGGATTTGTATTTTCTTTACACTGAGTTGTTGCCCATAGTGAAAGATACCCATCAGCAAATGATTCAAGTGCTCTTCACCTTCAGTAAGCAAGGTTGTGTCATTGCATATACCAGTTGTAAATAAGCCTCCTTAATTCCTTATGCTTCCTCATTCCATATAGGTTGTCAGATTATTCACTCATTATACGGATTGGCTAAGTATAGTGAAAGGATACAATGCTGATGCAAAACTTTTCTGATTTTAAACCATGGAATATGCCCTGTCCTGTTCAAACCATTTCCTATTAGTGCTCTGTAAGTTCCACAAGAGCACAACGACGTATTCTGGAATTCCCGTTCTTTATAATGTTACCCAGAGCTTATCAGAATCCACACAGTTGAGTGCCTTGGCATAGTCAATAAAGCACAAATAAACATCTTTCTAAAATTCTCTACTTTCAGCTAACCTCCCTATGACACTTTCACAGATAGCTTTCACGGCAAGTCCTCTTCTGAATCCAGCTCAAATTTCAGGAAGGCCCCTGTCGGTGTCCTGCTGAAACCGTTGTGGAATTATCTTCGGCAAAATTTTATTTGCATGCGAAATTGTTTGGAAATTTGCACATTCTTTTGGGTCACCTTTCTTTGGCATGGGTGCAAATATGGATCTCTTCCAGTAAGGTGACCAGGTAGCTCTCTTCCAAATTTCTTGGCATGGAACAGTGGACACTTCCAGTATTTCTTCAACTTGTTCAAACATTTCAATTCATATTCTGTCAATTCCTGCAGCCACGCTTCACACTAATGCTGTTATTGCATCTTGGATTTCTTATTCCAATACCATTGGTTTTGCATCATGTGCTCACTCTTGAATGATGGTGTTTCATCCAATTCCTTTGGGCTTAGTACTGTTGTGTGTTGTTTCCATGTTATTTTGATGTTTCTTGTATCATCATTCAATGGTTTTCCCATACACTTCTTTAATATTGCAATTCAAGAAATGAATTTCTTCTTCACATAGCAGCTTGAAGTAGGAGGAGCGTGGTCATTCTTTCTGGGTTTCTAACTCCAAGTGTTTGCACATTTTATTATAATACTTTACTTTGTCTTTTAGAGCTACCCTTTGGAATTTTATGTTCAACAATTTTACTTCATCATTTCATCCACTTTCTTTTGCTGCTGTATTCAAGAGCAAACTTTCAGCATACATGGGAATGATTGGCCCACTTATACTGTTTTTCCTCCCTGCCAAAAAAGTGAAACGAAGTATTGACAATACAATGATTAATTATAGCCTGAGGTTGAACATTTTGGCTGGCAATTTTGGATACCAAACATCCAATTCATAATTTTACTGGTACCAAAGAATTTGGATTATCCAGGCCCCTGAAGATATTGTTGAAATAATTGTGGTGAAATAACCTGGCTCCTTATACTCATTCAAGTTTTAATTAAGATCAAAGCTCAGTTCTTCATGCTACATGAAAAATTGGTTTCATAGCTATGAATTTATGAGAAACTCAAATCCTTTGAGGTAGAGATGTATTGAAGCATAAATTAACTTTTGCATAAATCTTTTCAGGAGGTCTATTCAAATATATTCTGAAATTCAGTATTGATTGATCTATCTTTCCATTAGTCATAAAGCTTCTAAAGACAAATGGAAAACTTTTGTCTTTAATTGTAGTTCTATTTAATGAAATTGTGTTACAATGGAAGAAAGCTCAGTAACTTACTGAACTTCTATTTTTTATTTCAGTCTTTTAATGGAATTTGTATGTAAAAACCACAAATCTAACATAAAGGAAACAAACTGGGGCTGTAAAACCCTTCCATGACTTTGCTTCTTGTAAAGAAGAATTACATTAGAGAAAAATCTCAGTCAAAGAAAAAGCTAGATCACAGATACAGAGCCTTCCTTGTTGAAAAGAATACACAATATTGACATCAGAATACTGGAAGACCACATTATTTGGCTATTTGGACCATGCGTTACATGTTTGTATTGGTGTCCTCAAAGAAAAAGAGAAACAAAATTCTAATACAGATTTTACTCTATTTGTCATGAAGTCTTGTGTTACATATCTGCTCTAAACCTCAAATTTAGGGTCCCGTACCAGATTATTTGGTATAAGAATTACAGAAATGTATTGCTGAAAGAAAGATAAGAATAACCTTGTCTGAATTCATTTCACAGATAAGAAAGAGAACTCTCACAAAAATGAAATGAATATATTTTCAGTGTTCAAGTAATTAATTCAATTTAACAAATATCTACTGAGTAGAGAGTGTGTACCAAGTTCTATGTCAGCAACTAAAGTTGAAAAGATAAATAATATTGAAGGACCGAACAACATATGAAACAGTGAACTTAGAAGGGTAGTAACTTCTAGGATACATACCTATAGCATGAACAAGTAACAGCCATATGAATGCAAAAGACAAGGCTTTCAAGTGGAATAAACACTGTAATCAACAATTACATGTAAATATGTATGTTTATACATACATCGTATATACTTGAGTATAAGGCCACCCAAATATCAGCCAAGGCACCTAATTTTATCACAAAAATGGCATTAA
>NW_022103911.1:2367490-2381251 GCF_000313985.2 Echinops telfairi | reverse complement strand
ATGTGGAACTGATGAGAACAGTGCTCAGCACCGTTTTGTTTCCTGCAGGTCAAGACCAGAAGGGCTAATTATGCTGTGAAAAATTGTCCAGTGAAGCCTATATGGACCCAATTGGAGAGAGACGGAGCTTCATCATTAATGACTTTTGCTGCTAATATCCTTGAAATTAGACTTGTGAGCAAAAGTTGATTGAATTCATTTATGCTAGGAAGTTATTTTTCTAAGACCTCAGAGTGCCTTATGACCTAGTTAGTATCCTGTTTCCCCGAAAATAAGACAGTGTCTTATATTATTTTTTGCTCCCCAAAATGTGCTAGGCCTTATTTTAAGGGGATGTCTTATTTTTCCATAAAGAAGAATACGGTACACATTCATTTTTTGTTTTATTAAAAGAGACCTCACACTTCCTGTCTGCTCTGGCTGCGCTGTGGCCAATAGTGAGGTGCCTGGTAGTGCCCACTGCTACAGTTCAGAGTCAAGAGTTACGGTAGTTTCAGGGGGCCTTATTTTCAGAGAGGTCTTATTTTCGGGGGTATGCCATATATTTCAGCGAGAGGCAAAATTGTAAGTAGATCTTATTTTGGGGAGATGTCTTACTTTCGGGGAAACAGGGTATTAATCATTGAAGTTGTCACTCAAGGGCAAAGCCACTTAGCAATTCCTGGTGTTGGAAAGTGAAAGAGAACGGATTAAACACGTTTTCTATAATAAAGACCTTCATGATAGTGTCTATGATATTTTAAAGTTCATCTTGGGACTTCAGAAATAAAGTAGTCTTCTACTTTTTCCCAAATAAAATTAGATTGGCCTTGTTAAAACCAGAGCCTATCTATATAAAATACAAACAAAACCACTGCCATTGAGTTCACACAACAAACATAATGGGCATAGTTAGGGTGTATTTGAGGGTTTGAATCTTCACAGGAGCAGATAGCCTCAGTATTTCTCCCACAGAGCAACCTGATGGATTTGAACCTCTGACCTTGGGGTTAGTAGTCAAATGCTTACACAACAGTCCTATCAGGGTATGTTTCTCCATAAACCCATATAATAAATGATGGGAAACAGTAGAATAAAGAGATTACAAGTGCTGAAACCAGAAAAGAAAATTGAGACTGAATCTCTCTTTAGTTACTTTCTCCATAAGAACTGTGAACATTATTTGATTCAATTTAATTTTGTCTAAAAATGGGAGTCATTCGGCCACTGGGATGTTGATGTTGTGTATATTAAATATAATGATGTTGTGTTGAATCTGACGTGTAGTGACCTTACCTATGGTTTCTGAGGTTGTAGATCTTCACAAGAGCAGACCGCTTCATTTTTTCCCCATGGAGCAGCTTGTGGGGTTAGCATTATCACCACAGCACTTTAGGCGAGAGCTGCTCTGACTATTTCCAATTACTTGATTTCTAATTTACTCCTGTCCATGATATCAGAATAAAGATTAGTATAGGCTAGTAGAGCTGTAAGCTTTCTTGATTCAAGTATGCGTCTCGGTGAGTTAAAGTAGACTTGATGACAACAACAGTTGCCTATGACAGCATTAGGAGTTGTAACTCAGAACATTTGCTGTGTAGTAAAGTTTCCCAAATACATTAATTTTTTCAAAGGAGGACACTCCTAGCTAATGGGGTCACTATGAATCAGAATCAACTTGGCAATGAGTAGATTCGCTACTAATACAAACTAATCCCGCTATACATTTCATTAAGTAGGACCTATGAGTCCCCGCTAGTAGAGAATACCATACTTCAGTCCTCTTACTCTTATGCTGCACAGCCTCTCTCCTATACTGGCGAAAACAGTGACATAACTTACAGATAACAGTTTAAATCTGCAGCACACACAATATGAAACACACATGAACGGCCACTTGTTATAGGCAATAAACGTGGCGTCAAAAAGAATTCCAATAAAATCGTGTCAAAGTAATAAAGAAATAAATTATTTTGCCCTCTGAATTATAGACTACAGAACAACATATAGAAGTCTATGTCCAAGTTATAAAATTCAACTATTGCTTATTGTATAAATTTGTTTATAATATCATCTCAATCTTTTTGTTATCATAAAGGGCTTTTTAAAAGTCCTAATACTGCTGAGATGTAGGAATTCTGTTCAAATTAATGATTAGTATAAACAGTGTTTTTTCTTTTTTTCAGTTTGTTTTATTGGTATGATAAACAGAGAAAAGACTGAAGTTGTCAAGGTGTGATAGGTTTATTGTGCCAACCTGTCCAATAAGACATGTGGAATTAATCGGGTCACAGTTTGATTGAAGGACAAAGAGATAAATGGCTCTGCGAGGCCTGTCCACCCTCTCTTGCTCTCTGGAGATCAGAGCATGCTGTTACTTTAGCTAGTCCTCTGCCTTAACCTGTGAGCTACACTACCTGTGGGCCAAGCAAACCCATGGATCATTTTGCTAGAGCTTGAGGCTTCTTTGAGGCCTGCTTTGCCATGCTGCTGGTGTGTACATCACTTAATTTTGAGGCTGGTGGATCTTGTCTCTTTGCATTGCTTGCATTAGGTATCTGGGCCTGCTTTGCTAAGCTCCTGAGCTACTGACTGTTGGTGACCCACCCTGCTGTTTGCTGCCTATGGGCAGACTCTGCTTGTCTTGACCAAGGGAGGACTCTGTTGTCTGCTTCCTTGACCTTGGATCTGGCAGCCCACTTTGTAGGATTTCCAGTATATTAACTGTTCCATGGAAGTGAGTTCAACTAAACCCTCTGTCCTGCTGTGTGAACTAATTAGCTGTTATATTCCTTCTTGCTATATAATCCTGTGTGTGTGTGCGCACGTGTGTGTATCATAAGTGTCCTGGTTTTGTTTCTCTAGAGAACCTTGCCTAACACACAAGGGTTTCATTTTTAATTGAAACCCTTGTGCTTAGAGGAGTGCTTAGAGGAGCAGTAGTCCAGAAATCAAATGACATTTAGCTGGGGCAGATCTGTGACACAAGACCTCTTTTAAGTGTGAAAAGGTGAAAAACGTCACATTGAGTAGTAAGGTACATGTGGCCCAAACCATGGTTGTTTCATTTGCCTCATATCAAAGCTGGATAATGAATAAGGAAGATAGAAGAATGGACACATTTGTATTATGGTATTGGTGAAGATTATTGATAGCCAGAAAACAAGCAAATCTATCTTGCAGGAAGTACAGCCAGGATGCTTCTTAGAAAGACGGCTGGGGAGACTTCATCTCATGTATGTTGGATAAGTTATGAAGAGAGACTAGTCCTCGGAAAAGGATATCATGGTTGGTAAGGCAGAGGATTAGTCCCAAAGAAGACCCCGAATGAGAGGAGTTGACAGAACGGCTACAATAGATGGCGTCAAATACAGCAATACTTGAGAAGAATGCAGGACTGGGTGGTATTTCATTTTGGTGTATACAGATAGGGTCTGTACTTGATGGCACTGCACACTGTACAGATACTTTTTCCAGCTTTTATTTTCATTATATATTTTGAATTTAAGCTGCCTTTATTTTCCAATTTATTAAAACAAATCCTCAAACCTACTGGCATTTAACTTTGAGTCATATCTACTTTATAAAATAGAATTAAATGGCCCTTAGTTTTTCAAGACTACAGCTTTAAGGGAGCAGAAAGCTCCACTTTTCTCTCAGAGCTACTGGTGGATTTGAACGGTTGATCATGCAGTCACCAGCCCAGTGTATAATCCACTACACGACCAGAGTTCCTTGAGATAAATATTTAGCATCATTAATTTTAAAAGTCTGTGCTCTTTTCTAGTATAAAAGATAAGAATATACATTTCCAACAAGACTATGATTTGTATTGCATTTCACAGGTTCTGAAAATAATATTTACATATCACCTGGTTCAAGATTATCTTCTATTATATATTCTATAATGTGTTACTCATCTTAGAAAACATAAATAGATAGGGCTTTTTACCTTTTTAAGTTGTTTTTTGGGGGGTTTAATTTTGTTTTGTTTTAGTTCTTTCTCCTTGCTATTTGTTTGGGTTCTTGAAAATATTGCTTAATCTCTTTCATTATACTTAGAAAGTTATCAGTCATTACTTGATCTTGTAGCATTCCTGTATCTTTTGAGAAAAAATAAATGTAGTAATTAGCATTTACAATATATTCACAATATATTTTACTTCCTGCATTTTCCATCTTTTGCTTTCCTGTGCTTAAGTAAAGATTAAACCAATAAACAAAGACAGAACAACTCTGATCCATTCAAGTCAAAGTGTTTTTTTTAACCTTCAATATCAGGGCAGTCATTAAGTCTATAATTAATCTAAATTACAGCTATGACAATTTTTAGTTTTAGAATTTTTATTTGGTCCTTTTTCCAAGCTGATATATCACCCTTTGAAGTTTCCAGATACCTGCTATGATTTACAAGCTGGATTGTATTCTTTTAAATACAGAATGTATGGCTCTTATGTAATATGTGTCTGATAATGTTACTTTTTATATACTCTATAAGGGTACCTCTGTAATGGGGATGAGGAAGACCTAATTATCTTCCCAAGCATTTTTTCTGTAAAGTGATCTGTTTTTCCTTGTTCTTTTAGCATTTTATTAATTTTGCCTGCCTCCTCATGTATTATCTTGGATATTGTTTTGAGTGTTATACTTTAAAATTAGGTATAAATATAAACAATTAATGAGATAAAACAAAAACTCCCATGTAAATGAAGAGATACCGTGCTTATGGATTAAAATACTAAGCACTGCTAAAAAGATAAGTCTGTCCAGATTAATCTGTGGAATTCATAACAAAATAAAAATTTTAGTAGTCTGTTCCTTTTGTAACAATTGTTAGGATATTCTAATATTAATGACATGTTTTTAAAAATTAAAAAATAAACCTAAAAAAATAATTTAAAAGAAACAAAGTTAAGAGTTTTCTTACATTCCAAGATTGATATGAAGCTAGAAAATTAATTTGGGGATTGTGAAATGATCTCTCCAACATACAGATCTCTTGAACAGAAAGGAATTTCATGAATAACCTGTTTATATCATATAACACACAAAGATTAACTTAAAATGGATTATATATCTAAACTAAATCTTTTTAAATGTTCAAAGTAAATACAGGTGGGATTCTGATGCTGAAGGGTAGGTAAAGTTTTCTTACACCACAAGAAACAAAAATGAAAATTCAAAGGTCTGAGAAGACAGAGTTTGCTATTGGAAAGACATTTTATGATTAAAAGACAGGTTATGTTATAGAGGCAATTCTCGTAAAGCATACTTGTGATAACTATATATAAATAATTCTAATAATATCAGTACACGAAAACTCTGATTTAAAAGACAGATGAGATTATAGTAAGATGAGAAATCAAATGGCGATTACCATAGTTCAATAATAAATATTTAACTGAGGCAGTTGTAAAGAAATACATAGAAATAAGAAACATGATGGGCATATGTGCTGTTGATAAGAATTTGGTTTCTTTCTATGTATCTTGACTTTAAGGTTTGATCACAGAATCAGTGCATAGAAAGGGCATTGGGTTGGAGTGGAGGCCTGGAAAATGAATTAAACTCACAGTAGGTTAAAGGTACATAATCCAAAAATTATATATATTTAAATGTATCATGAATTAATTTATTAACTGTTTTTAATTTTTTAAGTTTAACATTTTAAATATTTATTAATTTTTAATTGGGAGTTAATACATGTATCATATCACTCCATAGTTCAAATAGTTAATGACTCTTTCTAAACTCTGTGGCAATTACTTAAGGGTGTTTTTCACTGACACTTAATAGAAACCTGAAAAACTGGCACCAAAAAATTAAAGAAGGAAGAGGTGATAAATAATGTCAAAAACAGCAAATGTAAGATTAAGAAATGATTATAATATTTATTAATTGTTGTGGATAACTGTCAATGGCAACGTTTATCCTACAACAGAATAAAATATTACCTAGTTCTATATCTCCATTAAGTTTGAATCTATCCTCGAAGCTTCAAGCCAATTGATCTCCAGAAATGTATCCCTAATGATGATGTATTGAAAGTAAGCAAGCTGGTTAATATTCTGTTTTGATTGATAAGGTTTATATCGATTAATTTGCAATAATCATAATGAGATAGGCAAAGACCTACAGTTAGGAAACCGAACAGGAAGAACAAGCTCAGGATATCTTAAACTCCTGTTGCAATATTGAAAGATTCTGTAGGTAAAACGTTTAACATCCAATGGAATTTGTACACGGATGAAAGGGCACAGAACAAAGGGATGCTGCGTGGTTTAAAATGGGGAAAGGTGGGCCTCAGGGTGTGTTCTCTCACTATTCTTATTCAATCTGTATACTGAGAAAATAATCAGCAAGCCCGGCTTATATGAAGGCGAATGTGGTGTCATGATTGGAAGAAGTTTATTAACAGCCTGTGATATGCAGATGACACAACTTGCTTGCCGAAAACGAGGAGGACCTGCAGCACTTGCTGATCAAGGATTGCAGCCTGCAGAATGCATTCAATTTAATGTAAACAAGATGAAAATCCTCATAACTCGTCTAATAGGTAACAAAGATCAATGGAGCAAAGGTAGAAAATGTCTGGGATGCCATCGTGCTTGGATCCATAATCAAAGCCACTATAATACACATTTGCGTAAATGAGCTGGACTTGGGAAAGATGTGTGGTTATTTTCGTGAACAGAAATTCAATGGAGTAGAGGAGGGAGAATCAGATTGTAATGGCTTACGTGGAAACGAGGATTGAAGAGTAGTCACTCTTTCCATGACCCTGACTTGTAAGTGAGCTATAGAATGAATATGTCTGATATCTTTACTAAGATCTTATGGGAAAGCTATCACTAAAACAAGGCTGCAGAACTTGCAGGGTTGGGGGACAGGGATGCGTAAAGAGACAGAAACAGTCGACGATGCTGACAGGAAACAAACCTGAAGGTTCTACATGTAGCATTGTTTTTCTCTCAACAGAAAATATCTAAAAATGAAAATGTATGAACATAAGGGTTCAAAGTCCACCAAGAATTCCCATGCTGTGGCTTCAGACTCGCCTTTCTTTGATTTCCTGCGAATTCCAGATGAAAAGAAGAAACGATCTAAGCAACTTTAATGTGATGACTGGGGATGTATTTTTGTAAACCCTGGGGGATTAAATTTAAATAACTTTCTCAGGTGTTGCTACCTCCCGGGAATTTCCAGGTTAGCCATGTGTCTTTGTAATTTAATCATCTAAGTAACAATGGTAATTATTTGACAATTTCAAAATCATTTCATTTTGTTTTTAATTATAGAGATAATGTTCACTCTTCCATAAATTTTTGATCCTCTTGACATTTATTTAGAATGGATTTAGTCTCAGAAATAGAATAGTTTAGGTTTTGAGTAGCATGACTTTTATGAAGCTTATCTTATTATCTGTGCAATAGGAACTAATGACCTATTCATATTTTATTTTAAAACTATTCTTCCTTGGATTGATGTGTTAACAAAAAGATCCTAATGAAAATACCAAAAAATGAATTAGCAATTACAGAAATGTAAAATAGGCCTTGAGCTCAACTCTTCATTTTATATACAATCCCCTAAGGCCAGGAAATACACAGTGATTTACAAAAGTTCCACAGCCAATTAGATGGGTGTGTCAGACGTGTGGTTCAACTTCAGATCTAATATAGTCATCCCAGTTCCTTTTAAAACTTTAAGTGACATTAACAATTTATGCTTAAGTAGGTATTAACAACAGCATTAACTTCTGCTCAGTAAATAACATGAAATGCTCTGAATCTCACAAAACGTTGACATAGACCGGCATTTTGTGCCACCTTAAAGTCATGAGGTAGACTAGCCTTGCTATTTCATAGTCTTATAGATGGTAAAGAAGACTGTGCCTATGTACCAGATGAGCCAACATACCACCCAACCTTAAAACAGGCCACACTGTGGATTCCAGATTGTATGAACTAATTAATTTTTAATGCATCTACCTGTTTAATTCAGGATTTCAATGATCAAGACCAAAATTGCCAAGTGATCTAATTCCCTTCTCTTAATGCCTTTGTACTAATGAATTTTTGTTTAAAGACATCTCCAAAAAAGTTGTGTTGGGAAGTGGAGGAAAATGGAGGTCACAGGTGTCAAGTTCAATGATGAGATGAGGTTTGCCATACAGACTCTCAGAAGGAATACTTGCTCCTGGGTGTGGTACGAGAAATGGCAGAACGTCCCTGAAAATAACCATATGACTGAACGCAGCATAGACACAGCACTGAGATTCTGAGCTTCAGAAGTGAGACCTTGAGACCAGAAGAAGAAACTGAAATAGCAAACTGAGAGGAACGAGGCCAGAGCTGACACATCTGTCAAAATTAAAAGTGGGGACCAGGTCAAGCCCTCAGATCAAATCCTTCGTGGTTCCCCGAGTTAAAGGTTTGACTACTAAACAAAAGGCTCGTGGTCCAACCCAGCCGGCACTCGGGGTAAGAAAGAAGCCACAATCTGCTTCCATCAAACTGTGAGGCCCCAGGAGGAATCACGTAAGCCTAGAAATCTCCCTTTGGGCATGCATCCCAACATGGTCCTTCCCCAGTTCTGTAGTCTTGCCTCTGACAATGATTAATTTATTTGTCACCATATCTGATTTCATAACGTTCTCCCTTCTTTTCCATTATCTATGATGAAGAGGAATGAATTGTGGTGCTGGAGAAGAATGTTGAAAGTAACATGGACTGCTAAGAGGACAAACTTGTCTGTCTTGAAGGAAGTCCGGCCAAAGAGCGCCTTAGAGGCAAGGATGGTAAAGCTTCATCCTACATCCTCTGGACATATTGTTAGGAAAGACTATTACCCAGAGAAGGACCGTCATGCTTGGTAAAGTGAAGGGGCAGGGAAAGAGAGGACGCCTCCCCATGAGATGGATTGGCACAGTGGTTGCAATAATAGGCTAGCCATAGGAACAGCAGTACTGGACTGACTGAGCAGAGCTTCATGCTGTTATCCACATGCCGTGATGCGTCCAAACGGAGAGGATGGCACCTAACAAGAACAACATAATTATCCCGAAGGAGTCCTTGGTGGCAACGTGGGGTAAGCCCTCCGCTGGTCATCATAAGGTTGGTTCTTCAAGACCACCAGACATTCGAAAGGAGAAAGATGAGACTGTCTTGTGCGTTATATAACTTCCCCAAAGTTTTACAGCCTCAGGCACCCTATATAGAGTTACTATAGATCTTATTATATGATTAGGCTCATGACTGAATTCTTTACACAATTAAGGTCGCTTACATGTGGTTTCCCTCATCATATCATCAGTCATGTCTTTGTCATGTTTAAGATTTAATAAAATAAAAATGATTTAATAAAGAAGTCACTATAAAAAAGGATTTACAACTTCAGAAGCCCTAGGGTACAGTTCCACTCTGGCCCGTGGGATTACAATGGCTTGATTTGGTTCTTGGGCTTTGGTGGGGTGTAGGGGGGTTGTAAACTATGGAACAGAAAGCTCCTCAGAATACATATAAGACCTCCACTTTTGATTATAGATACGAAACATATTGGTCTTCTAGATGTTTGCTCTATTGATGCGACTCTATGCTTTTGAGGTCAGATGTGGTAAGGATCCCAAAGCAAACCAAACGGATTGCCTTCGAGCTAATTCAGACTCATGGTGACCTTCGGAGACAGAGCCGAACTGGCCCTTTGAGCTGCCAAGGCTGTCAATTTTTATAGAAGTAGAAAGCCTCATCTTTTTCCCTCAAAGTGGGTGATGGTTTCCAATGGCTGACATTGTGGTTAGTGATAGAACCTGTAATTTGTGGTACCACCAGGGCTCTGGTGGTAAGGAAAGAGGTGGAGAAACCTTTCTCCTGAGGAGTGTGGCCTGTGGGTTCTAACTGCTGACCTTGAGTTTAGCAGCCCAAAATGTAACTCACTACACTGCCAGAAACTCCAAATGGAAATAAATAAGGTTTCTGGATTCGAGGCAAATTGTATGAATTTTCACTATCTGAGTAAATATGAACGTAAGAAAGAAATGTATTTGGGCAACTGAGAAACAAACAAAGCTACATGGTGATTTTTCTTTATACATCTAAATGTGTGGATAAAAGTTGTATTTATTGTCGAGAATTTTTTGTTTGTTTTGGCTTGGGTTTTTTTTTTCACCTCCTAAAGGAATTTTTGAAGGTTTGATGAGTTGGTTTGTAAAGATTCCCCCACATGAATTACTGTTTCAGTGTTTCAAAGGTTACTTACACATTAAAGAAAAAAAAATCAGAGGCCATATGGAAACTTATTCTGCCATGCCTCACAGCACTCTGAGGAGCAGGGCCCTCCTCGAAGACTACGTCCAACCCTTCTGTCTGACAGGCCTCACCTCATCACTGCACTGCAGGCTACCCCTAGAGCAGTGGTTCTCAACCGTCCTAATGCTGCAACCCTTTAATACAGTTCCTTGTGTGGTGGTGACCCCCCAACCAAAAAATTATTTGTGTTGCTACTTTATAACTGTAATGTTGCTACTGCTATGAATCATAATGTAAATATCTGATATGCAGGATGTATTTCCATTGTTACAAATTGAACATCATTCAAGCATAGTGGTTCATCACAGAAACAATATGCAGTTGTATATTGCGAAATATTTATTTCTGACGACAAGTGAAATTGTGTCTTGAAGCATGGTGTAGCATGAGTAACAGTCTTCACGCAGGGTCCTGGTAGGTGGGGGTATCTGCATCTAGGCTGACCCGCCTGGAGACGGAGAGAGGAGCGGTGTCTCGGTTCCTAAGACCACCGGAGATAGGTGTTTTCCGATGGTCTTAGGTGACCCCTGTGACGGGGTCGTTCGGCCCCCAAAGGGGTCGCGACCCACAGGTTGAGAACCACTGCCCTAGAGGCTTCCCCTCTACAGTGTGTAGTGGACCACATCCGTCTAGAGGTCTGACTTTACCTACTGGTGAGATTTGCTTTTGTATCACGCACCTGAGGCCACAGTGGGGAATGAAAGGAAGCGCTCAGCATACGCAGCAGGGAAGTAGCTGTAAACCACCACTTACAAGGTCAGCTAACTACTCTGAGGCGCATTTTTGTTTTCCCTTCCAACTTCTCTTGGCACAAATCAAAAAGGCATTGAGTAATGGATTAAATGTGTGGTGTCCTCGTTTCCCAGGGCTCCCTCAACAAACAGCACCATGTGGGAGATTTAAGAAGAAAAAGAACCACAATACTGTTTTCTCACAGTTCTGGAAAATAGATGTTCCCATCAGAACCTTACATGTGTCCTAGGCCTTCTCCTAGTTTTAGTGTCTATCAACAAGCCCCGGCACTCCGTTGCTGCTTAGATAGATGCTGTTGCCGGCATTGTCACGTGTGTCTGTCTTCCATGTGTGTTCAGGGAGGCTTAGTTAGAATTTACCCTACTCTTGGATGATATTGTTAACTTGACTGATGACAATTGTATGGAAAATCCTATTACCTCAACAAGTGCCCCATTCCCTTGTGCCAGAATTAGGATTTCAGCATATCTCTTTTGAGAATATAATCCAGTCCATAACATGCAGTCTTCCTAAATATGCTATTTGTCCATAGATGTCAGTTATGAAGTAAAACAAGCCAAGATTTTGATATTTGACCATATCAACTTTTCTCAACAAAGTAAATCAGAATACCCTATTCATTACCTAGAAGAAAATAAGTTCTACTAATATAGGTCATAAGGAAATTAAAAATAAGAACATTAATATATTAAAAATTGTCTTACTACATCTCATCCAAATTTGCTACTAGTCATTTCTACTCTTTTGAATAAAATCTTAGTGTAAGTAAGTTCTCATTTTCTCTTCAATCCCATAAGGTTTGTATTCCAATTCTCTGGATTACTGTGGGTGAGAAATGGAAGAGTAGAGGATTAATATATTTTTGCCACATTTAAATTTTTCGGCTAGGTTTCTTTTTAAAAGATCAGCAAAACTCAATTTTTCTCATCTTTTCTAATTTCTTAAAAATATATTATTGGAGGTTACTTCAAAGTCTTTGATCTAGTAGGATTCACACAGTTTTTATAGTTACTTCCTTATAAAAAGACACGATTGTTTTAACAGTATATAAGATCCCAGAATCAGAAAAGCAAAATGATTTTTGTTTCTTTCTTTCTTTTAATTTTTTAAAATTTCTTTCAAAGGGATTAAATGCACCTATACTTTTGCTTTAATTTAGGTTTTTTTTTAATATAAAAAAATCTTCTTCACTGATTCCTAAGACCCAGTTAGCATGAATTTTGAAAGCCTGAACTTGTTTCTATTTAAATTTCAGTCTAGAGTTCCTCTTGCTAATTCTCAGTCCCTTTTGCGCATCTCCAAGACATGGAATTCATATTAAAATCAGCATATGGTTTTGATTGAATTTTCTCCAATATGGCAAAAAGAAGAATAGTTTTAATTCCAACAGGAATAGTGATTCTGCATACAACCCAAGGGGCACAATCCATATTTCAGAACACTGATTTTAGTGCATATTCCTAGTATAATGTACTGAAACAAGTATTTTTAGACCTTAGGGTGATGAATACAATTTGGCATTCAAATGGGGAGAGTAAAGTAGTGTTTTAATTATTTTGCATACACACAAATTATTTCTTAGAAAAAAATAAACAAACCACAAACAAAACACCACCAAGTCTGTGGAGGACATCAGTTAAGATAAAGCTCCTGTCCAACTAACAGAAATATTTTAAAATCTCAGAAAGTTCCCGAACCAACTTTGTTAGAAATCTGGAATAAGTCAAAAGTGTATAATCAAGCCAGAGTAGACTCAAAAAGAGAAAGCGCTATGGGGCTTTATTTCTTTTTACTTACCAGTGTTTCTCTCCCTACCTCTGGCTTCTTCATAATCCTAAAGACAGCAATCTGCATTTTCAGTGAGAGACTCTAACCCAGTGGTCCTCAACCTGTGGGACACGACCCGTTTGGGGGTCAAAGGGCCCTTTCACAGCGGTCGCCATATTCATATCAGTAGCAAAATTACAGTTATGAAGTAGCAGTGAAAATAGTTTTATGGTTGAGGGGTCAGCACAACATGAGGAACTGTATGAAAGGGTCAAAGCATTAGGAAGGTTGACCATCACTGTATCTTCCATCACTTCTGCCTCCAGAGATGGAAGAGCACATCTTTTATTCAAATTATGGTGGCTCTGTGTGCTGCCCTGTTTGGGTACTACTTGAAGGCCTGATACAATATGCTCATTTTAAGATCTAAGATTTAAGTTTCTCTGATCTTAAAATACTGGGTAGAAAGATGCACAAAAACCCTTCAAGAGCAATAAAGGAATTAAAAAAAATAGTAGATTACCAGATAAATACACAAAATCTGTTATTTTTTTAATAGCAACAATGAAAAACCTAAAAAAGAAAATAATCCTATATTTAATAAAAACTTAAACCAAACTCACTTCTTTGGAGTCAATTCTGATACAAAGCAAGTCTATCTTTAATAGCACCTGTAGTAGTTAGATGCTCTTATGTAAACTTCAAAGTGTATAGAAGTGTGGGGTGATATCCAACCTGTCCATCAGGTCACAGCCTGATGGTGCCTCTTTGGGGTATGGTTTTCTCATAAGGAGGTCCCTGAGGATCCCCCCTTTCTCTGTCTCCTTTTTCCTGCTTGCTGGCCACTCTGAGAGCTGCCAGAGTCCTGTCATGTTTCCACAGACCATGGATCCACATGACTCTGCCTCCACCAGCTTTCTTCACCACATTTGCTTATGCACACATTTTGTCTTCA
>NW_022103911.1:2365870-2366993 GCF_000313985.2 Echinops telfairi | reverse complement strand
GATCCTTTCTACAAAATTAAGTGAATATGCAGTATATGGTATGAAAATGGCATAATATTATATTCTCATTTTTTCTGTGGTACGCGTTTACAATATTCTGACACACTAATTGAATTGTCATGGGATTGACTCCTGCAAGTTAGAAAAACCCTTTTTTCCCCCAAATGTCACATAAATAGCGAAGCACTTGATCTGCAATATCTTTACCAGTACACATTTTGTTATAGGTTTTGTGTCAACTTGGATGAACCGGGAGTCTCAGTAGTTCAGCAGTTAAGACTCTTGGTTATTTATCTAGCATCACAGAATTTCCTTTGAGCTTCCCATCCGTTATAAAAGGATTAAGGTGGGATGCAACACCCTTACTCATATAAAAGCTCTGATCTAATAAATTGACAGGAAGTTTCCTCTGAGAAGCTGCTTCAAATGGCTTTTGGGGAGGTTTGAATCCTAACTATGGCACATTATCATGTGCTTGTTTGGAGGTGAGCAATGGACTGCCATGTTGCCTGTAATTCATGGGAGTCAACTCTGGCCTGCTATCTGATCTTCTGACCATTGATTCGCTTTATGCAGCCAACAGTCTGTCATCTGCTCGCCAATTGTGGGTTCTTCAGCCTCCATAGCTATGTGAGTCAGATGAAGCTTCAAGCCAAACATCTGACCCACAGATTTTGAACCTGCCTAGATTTGGACTTGCCCACTTTTACAACTCGGTGGACCATTTTCTTGATGCAAATTTCTCTTTCCATATAAAAGCATCATTGGTTTTGTTTCTCTAGAGGATGTAGCATAAGACAAAATGTGAAGCAGGGAAATATGATAAATTGCTCAACAGGTTTTTCATTGGTTGGAGATGCATCTTAAAAGAATGCTTAGCTAATCTGTATAAGAAAGATCATGAGTGGCATCTACACAAAGTAAAATATCAAGCTATAGTTATTTCACTGAAAATAGTTGTTTGAACTTCATCACTTAATAAGTATTTTTTCCAAAAGTTTTATTGGCATGTAATTCACATAACATACAGTTTGATTGTCTTAAGAACAGTTGTGCAATCCTCACCCCAATCAGTTTTAGAACATTTTCTTCATTCTTGTCCTCATCATTGTTAGCTCCCCCA
>NW_022103911.1:2360768-2362351 GCF_000313985.2 Echinops telfairi | reverse complement strand
GCAACCTAAACGCTCCTTCACCGGAGTACAAGAACGGCTAAAGCAACTTTCTGCCAGACACACCCTGGGTTACTGGGCATCACCGGAAACCAAATAATGAAACAATGAAGCCATGAAGCCACTTCATGGACCTGGGAAACATTCACCTGACTAAAATTAGCCAATCAGAAAGGACGCATATTAGAGGCGACCTTGTTCTAAGGCAGGGGGGAAATAATAACAAAATCACAAGATTAAGATTTTTAGGCCAAAGTGAACAGACTTCGGAGTTTGCTAAAGGGGATAAGGAAAAGAAGGGAGGTCAAGCAACGGATTGGGTGCTGAGTCAGGAACCCACAGGAGGGAGAAGGGAAAAGAAGGAGTTGGGTGGCCCGAAGGTTGATTAGTAGCTTAGACTGTGGAACACAAAGCCAATGATCTGAAAGGTAAACCCCCACCTAAATTATACTAATAATACAAAATATTTGCTAACGCTTTTCCTCCAAAATATTCTCTTACATGTTATGTATAACAATAGCTATAAAGCTGTTTTCCTACGTTATTAAGATATGTACGCTTGTTTTATCTATTTGGATATAGCAGGCAAAAATAAAAGTGATACATTTCCATAGGTATGAAAGTTATTTTTATTTGTGGTTCTTTTGTGCTTTAACAATTTTCTTAACATTATTTTAGATTCATGATTAGATATTCAACTTCCTCCTAAGTCTGTGTATCTCCATGTGTCGTTATAGATGTGTTGCATTTCTTTGTGCTAGTTGGTACAGAGATTCATCAAACATTGAGAACTTGACTTTTGATTTTTCTGAAAAACAGAATATATTTTAGCAGGTAAAGAGGACCAATTTATGTTACGTTAAGTCTGAGTTTAAGCTAAGGTTTAATTATTAGCTTATGTTGTGGTAATGTGGTGTACAGAAAATGCTGTTGAATTTTAGATTCTTAAAGAATTTAAGACTGTTACTAGCTACGACACATTATGTGATCATCAGAAATAAATCAAACTTTTGTTTATGTTTATTTTCCAAGCGTCATGCAACAAGACCAAGGCAGCAAATAGCATACACCTGACTCTGAACACCTAAACTAAGTATACCAACAATCTGCGCTGGATTGGTTTTAAAGGGGACAAATAGATACACATGCATGCACATGTGCATGTGTGCACAAACAGAAACACACAGAGTAAATGTTCTCATTCTTCTTCAGTCTCCAGAAGCAAGCAGAAGTTCCCTTGTTCCCTAGCCCAAGTCTAAAACCATCTCTTTTTCCCCAGCCAAGTGTAAACTAAATTAAAGGAGGTGCTTGCCTAGAACAAGTTCAAATACCAGCTTTTAGGAGAAGCTTCTGCCAATGCGCCTGCCTTCAACAGGTTTATTTGGGAAGAGGTAAGCACAGCTTTCAGAAGATCAGGAAAGGATTAGAGAGGCATTTCTCAGCAGCTTTCTAAAGACCATTTGATGATCCACTCATCATGTTTGAGTGCATCACCAGTTCTCAGGAGAGAACATGATCACTCACGTAAGGGTATTTGGTGATTCACAAGGTCTTGGACGCTGTATCATGAAGATAATTTAATAACT
>NW_022103911.1:2354817-2359447 GCF_000313985.2 Echinops telfairi | reverse complement strand
GTTATATTTGAAAGTGAATATGACATAATTCCTCAATTCTTTTCAGGTCAGTAATGATTCTTTGTGCATTACATTTAATTTTTGTGACTTCTAATTCTCCAGATTCATACAACATACATTCTACACTATGATTATGCATGGATGTTTACTGTTATGTCTTCTAACTTTAAGCCCAGCCCTCTCAGCAAATGCAATTTCTGAATGTTTTGCTCCATCCCTGTCATGAGACACTCGTCTTGAAAGACGAGTGAAAGTCTTTAAAAAACATGTACATGTTTTTTACCTGGAAGGATCATCTTCGGGCCCTCTATCAAACATTATTCCACTGCTATTCAGCACTAATCTCTATTTCTTTGTGTAGAAGTTTACCCTCCTCCTTCCAACTCTGCTCTCAATCTGAAAGCACTGAAACTGAAATATTTTGACATAGCTTTCAGCATCACAGCCCCTGTAAGCATGCACATACTGTCCTAGCATCATATCACAACAAAATAGGAAGCATAGAAAGACGTGGTGGTGCACCTTTTAAAGGAGTTCTGGCTGAAAATAATTTAATGAATTCTTGCTAAATACTTACCAATTATCATCACCTTCATTTTTACCCCCCCTATTCCCTGATCTGGATGAAAAGAAAGAATGAAATAAAAATAGTGAGAAGAAAAAAAATCAAAGAACTGATTTACAGGAACGTTAGGCCGTGGAACGAAGTTTATGTCTACACTATCCTCATTGCAATCCATTCAGTTTTGAACACGAGAGAAATCTGCTCCAAACAGCTTTCAAAATCTCTGACCACTCTGCACAGATCAAATTGACAGTGATAGCAACAACAATGTGGAGAGAGAGTTAACGGCTGGGAATAAAATGGCAACGAAGGGGGAGAATCAAATGCAGAGATGTAATGCATTCTCTGTAGTAGAGGAAACAGACTTTGGCTGTCCCGGTAGTAGAGAGAAGTGAAAAGGTGGCATTGTTCCTAGGCTTTTGGCTTAGGAACCTCTGTACATGGAGAAACCATTTAAGAAGACGTGGGGAAAATTGGATCATTCATACATGAATAAGATGCGAAGTTCCGTTTTAACATGTTAAGTGAGAGTTTCAAGTAAAGTAGTCAAGTAGACAATTGTATATATGAGCACGGAGCTCAGAGGAAAGGTCTCCTAATATCTTTCCAGCTTAAGAGAGAACATCTTTTAGAAGGTAAACTTTGAAGAAGTTGAAACATGTTTACATTTTTTATTGGTGTTTAGGCAACAAACCTACCTGTTTCATAGTAGATTTAATTATCATGTTAGTGTTCCAAGTTGCACCTTTGAAGACTCACAACCACACGGAACACAGCTGTAGTTAACACAAATACTAAACACCCACGATCCACTGGCTGACTAATGAGCGAACAACCAGCGTGGCTTCCCATCCAAATCCTTAGGCTGCTAGATAAGAAGATGTGCAGATAGTTACTTGGTGGACTCTCTTTTGAAAAATTTCCCAGGTTCTAGCCCTCTGGGCTGTCATGTTGACTGTTAGTTGATAATGTTTAACAATTAATCAAGAGATCTCTATATTTCAAAGATAAATAATTCTGAATTTTGAAAAAGAATTGTTTCATTTGCCTAAGGAAATTCACTGAAAAAATGATTTTTTTCATCTGCCTAATGAATTGATGAGATTCTTAAAATGCACACAATATTTGTCACACAGTTCTACCGGTAGTAACACAACCAGAGCCAATAGAGTAAACTCAGAGGGAATGTTTTGGGGGAATAGAGGTTTTTTTATGCATTCAACAAAATGGTCTTGAGACTTGTAAAAAACAAAATAATTTTGAGTTTTGTAGTCCTCTTAACTTCACAGGAAGTTCCATTAGGTTCCACAGTATTTCCGGAGCATTATAGGGTAAACTTCTGAACATTTGGAATTAGTATCCTCTTAGTTCAGAAATTCTGCCATCATGTGTGGTGCTCACTTTTCTTCGCTTTCTGATGGATTCGGACTTATCTTCACAGCCAGTTCTAACGGTACTTTCACTCTGGAATCTTCCTTGGTCTTCTGATCAAAATTGCTCTGTTCCCCTTGCTGTAGAGGCATTATGGTAGGTACCTGAATTGCAATAGTCTGTGTATTTCTTTGAGCTAGACAGCGAGAGTTTGAGGTTTCAGTAAAAATTTTTCAATCAAATGATATTTAATCAAAGAAAGATAAAATTGCACAAAACTAGGGGAAAAACCCTACATCATTTGTTGAAAGTTATAACAGAAAGGTCATGGAAATGATGTCTAAAATGCAAAGGCAGAAGTCAGAAACATTGGTGATTGCTGAACAACCCTCTGTGCTTTATGCTTCTTTTCTCTTTTCTCCTTTCTTCACTTCAGTCCTGTCAACAAGCAGGCTCACGCTGAATATTTGGGGTACTTTTTGGCTTGCAGTTTGTTTAAGTTTTGACTGAGAGAAACAGTGTATTTGGTTCATGTCTTAGACCTATTTGAATTCTGAGTTCCTGGAGGATGAGGGGAAGTCTGATTGAACTAGCTGGTAAATCTGATTCAATAAGGGTGAAGGGAGACATTGGACATTGTAAGACATGACAAAATAATAATAATTTATAAATCATCAAGGGTTCATGAGGGAGATGGGAGTGGGGAGGAGGGGAAAAATGAGCTGATACCATGGGCTCAAGTAGAAAGCAAATGTTTTGGGAATGATGATGGCAACAAATGTACAAACGAGCTTGACATACAATGTATGTATGTATGTATTGTAATAAGAGTTGTATGAGCCCCCAATAAAATGATTAAAAAATAAATAAAGGGTTTTAGAGGCTAAGATCAGGTGACGTTTAAAAGTTGCAGGGACAGTGATACAAGTATTTTCTAAGAAGAGGAGCCTAACCAAACCAAGCCCTCTGCTGTCCGGTGGATTCTCAACGAGCCTGAAACTGTTCCGTTGAGTTTCTGACTCTGGAAGTCTTACAGGAACAGATGACCGCATGTGAATGTAAAAATCGTCTCTCCATCAGGTCTTCTGATGAAGAAAGGTTTCGTGGCATGAAAATGGTGGACTCCCAAAAAAAGAACATTCTGGACACCTTTCTATTTATTTATTTGTTTTTGCTGTAGTCTTTTTTTTACTTAGTTTTATTGGCATATAACTAACATATTGTACAATTTGATAGTTCAATCAGATTAAGAAGACTTGTGCAATCATCATCACAATGTCAGAACATTTCTTTCTCATACTCATGGGTGTTCACTCCACATGGTCTCCCCGATCTCTCCTGCTATGCCCCTAGGGCAGTGGTTCTCAACCTTCCTCATGCCATAACGCTTTCGTACAGTTCCTCATGTGGTGGTGACCCCCAACCATACAATTATTTTTGTTGCTACTTCATAACTGTAATTTTGCTACTGTTATGAATCAGGCAACTCCTGTGAAAGGGTCATTTGATCCCCCAAAGGGGTCGCAACCACAGGTTGAGAACCACTGCCCTAGGTGATTATTAATAAAGTTATTATCTCTTTAGATTTCCTACCCTGAATTTCAGATACAGATAGAGAATCACACAAAAATCAAAACAAACAAAAAATTAATAAAAATAAAAACTAAAGAAACCAACAAAGCACAAACCCAGAACAATGAACATCTTTTATAAATGTCTTTTCTCTATATGTAATATTGACCGAGTCACCTCAACTATCTGCATGCCTCCAGAATCTGTTTGTTTGCTTGTTTGTTCTAATATATGTCATGTTATCTTCCTGTGGAGGACTACGGACTCTTTCTCAATTAATATTCTTCCACTTTCAAAGTAATGGAATCATAGCTATGCATGATGTCACAGCTAAAGCAAAAACTCCCAATCTTCTCTCCGGTGAGCTAATTGAGGCTATGTGAATAAATCCTGGCCAATGGAATGTGAACAAGAGAGATGTGTACTACTTCTGAACCTTAGCCTTGGAACAGTACATGGATCCCCTGCTATTCCTGTGCACTTACCCATTGCCTGAATTAGTGAGAAGAGCTGCTTTCAGCCTATAGCAAAATGCCCTTTCTTGGGGATGGTAGAGATGCTCATCCAAACCTGCCTCAACTTGGATGATTGCATGTCTATCTTTTCAAAAATCATTGCATTTCATATGTAAATCAAAGTCAAATTTGTACAAGAGGAAGGAATGTGATTGACAATAGGGGTGAAATAGGTGGTGTTGGCTTAAAGGGTAGGCAGCACGTGGCACCAAGACTAAATCTGAAATTCAGTTGGGTACCCCAATGGTACAGTGGTTAAGTAATCAGCTGCTAATGGAAAGGTTTATGATTCCAGCCAACCAGTCCCTATGCAGGGAAGAGATGTGGCAGTATGTGTCCATAAATATTAAGGCTTGAAAATTCTATTGGTCAGTCCTACTCTGTTCTGTTTGGTCCATCTGAATCAGTTTGACTGTAATGAATTTGAGCTTGGTAGTGTAGCCTTAAGGATCCATGGTGGCACAATCACCATGTAGTCGGCATTTGGCTGCAAATTAAAAGGTTAGTAGTTTGAATCTACCAACTTCTCCATGGGAGACAAATTTGGCAGTCTTCTTAAGAAGAAACTCACAGCCTAACAAAAACTAACAAAGATGTCTCTAAAGTA
>NW_022103911.1:2353109-2354717 GCF_000313985.2 Echinops telfairi | reverse complement strand
ACACAAAACCCAGATGATTCAGTAATGGATTTGGGACTCACACTTAATCCGAGCTCCAATTTAAGTTCTTAAGACATGGTCCTGTTCCATCCTCACCCTCATGAAGGAAACACAGAGTATGGGTGCAATGTCAAAGTGTGGAGAAGACTTTACATGGTGCCAGACTATCAGCAAGACGATAGTCTAGAGAGTCTTAAAGGCTTGTTTCAAAACAAACAGCCATCTAATTGAAATGACAGTGAAGCCCACATAAAAGGAACACCACCATCCATAATCCAAGAATGTAAATTATATAACATGAAAACGAAGGAGGGAATAGTATCAGAGCTTAAGTTGTGATATTTTAGTATGCAGAAGTCTATGGATAACATGGAAGCCCAACATACATTTGCAGGATCTATATAGAGCATACTCCTTTGCTGATTTCCCTCTAATCATAATTAAGGATAGAAATGACTTGGTTACAACACACAGAGTATAGGAACTACTATAGTAGCTTAAAATGATAAATCCACATTGAACGATTACAACTCTCTCACTTGTTTATCACTCCGTTCTGATACACTTTGGGCTTGATCTGGTTTTTAATATTTCTGTGGGTTTTTTTATTAGTTTGTTAAGATTAAGGTCTATCTCTGTGGTATTTTGTCATTGTTGGTAGTCTTCTTCAGTCTCTGTGGTGAGTTTTTCTGTGCTTTATGGTATATGAAACCCAGGAGGCAAATACATAGAGACAACAGCTAGAATAAGGGTTCCTGCTTGGGAAGGGGAGGTGATAACGGGGACCTGATTTCAAGGAGTTCAAGAAGGAACATGATGTTCTGAAACAGATTTTGGTAGCAATTGTACAACACTGCTTGATATGATTGAACTATGAAATGGTACAATGTCTGGATCAGCTCCTAATAAAATGATATGGAGAAAAAAACCTTGGGGGTGTATGCATCAGAACTGACTTGACAGCAATGCTTTTTGTTGCTCTTTTCTTTCATATGCTATGACCAATAACATAATGTAGTCAACAAACTATTTCTTCTAACAACAAGCATTTCCACTATGCACAGGAACCACAGGGTGTCCCCTGTCATGATTCTTATTCCACATGGTGCTGAAAGTCTTAGCCATGATCACTAGACAATGAAAAGATATCAAGGGAATCCAAATAGATAAAGAAGTGAAACTCTCTCCATTTGCAAATGCTTTGATTTTATATGTAGAAAACCCAAAGATTCATCAAAAAGATTGCTGGAAATAATTGAAAGATTTGGCAATGTGGCAGGATCTGAGATTAACAAGCACAAGTCAATTATGTTCCTGTTGAACGGATGAAGAGAGTTCAAAAAAATGCATCAAGAAAACAGTCCCATTTTCAATAGCCACAGAAAAGATGAAATACTTAACATGAAATCTAATCAGAGAAACAAAAGATCTATACAGCGAAAACTGCAGAGCATTATGACCAGGCCCCAAAAGAGACCCACACACATGGGAGAAGTCCCATGTTCATCGATAGGAAGTCTTCATATGCTGAAAATATGAGCATGAAGCAATAGATATACATATATGTCAGTTCCCATCCTAATCCTAACTTCATTCTGTAAAGAAATG
>NW_022103911.1:2349429-2351783 GCF_000313985.2 Echinops telfairi | reverse complement strand
GGCACTACTGAAAACAACTGGCAATTGGAATGTCTTGCGATCCAGCAGCACTTAAGCTGGTGTCCAGGGAGAGAAGGAGGAGCGTGAGCCAAAGCAGAAGCATGCGCTCCCTTGTTCACGGCAGCACTTCTTATTTTCAAACAAAAAGTTTCTTTAAACACCCAGATGCTTGGCTTGCAGGGAAAACTATCTAGCAGTCATTTCTTCAAGAGTAATTTACCCCTACTTAAAGACGGATTTGCTACAGGAAACGGCGACATACAAAAAGTTCTAAAATTTTCTTTAGTTTTACTATAATAAGTGAAAGACATTAAAGCACTCTAGTCAAACAAGGTATGCAAAGTTGTTTTGTTTTTGTGTTCTTCTTTTTGTTTTGTTGTTGTTAAAGAGTGACAGCAAAATAACGGACTGGAATATAAAGAGAGGAGCTGAAGGGGCGCGCCACTAATGGAGAGGGGCTGTTGGCACAGAACCACTATTTCCCCATCCCATCTCCACTTGATGCCGATCACCACATGCCGCTGGCCATCTAGTAATAATACATACATACATAAATGGGGAAAATCAGTGTGCTTGTGCATATGCCCCAGCTCCTTGATGTCCAATAAAGGAACGGGGAGGGAGATGAAACAGTAGAGAAAACTACATGGTGGGAGTCAGGAGGTAGTGGAACCAAAGTATGGTTTTCTGATGGAGAATGGATTCTTGGTTGGTAGGAGCTGAATTCTGGAGGAAAGGAGCAGGCCCCCTTTTAGAAGACGCCGCTGTCTGCTGCTGGAGCACATCCGTTGTATCTTCATCCCCACTTCCAACTGTGCAGGGGACACTGCCTCATTGATTGGTTGTCCCTCAGTAAGCATCTGATCTGTCTCATTGACAAACCCTGATGTTCACAACAGGTGTTCACTAGTGTTTACTAAGAGGCGCCCCTTAGTCTTAAACTGTACCACAGAACCATCCTGCCCTGCCACCTTCAAATGAATAAGCTGTTGTTCTCAGTCTTGACTCCTTCCTTGGAGCCCTTGTCAGCCAAGACGAGCACTGGAGTCTCACAAAAGAGGTGTAGTGTCACAAAAGAGGCACCAGATCTGAATTGAATGAGCATTCCATGACACTTTTTAGAGCAGCAAGTGATTGGAAACTGCCCAAAAGCCCATCAGTAGAATAATGGCAAATACACTTTGGTACAAAACACTCAGTGGAATCTTACACGTTAACAAACATCGCTGAACCTACGATGCTCCTTGCTGCAGGGATAGACCAGAAGGACACTGTGATGAGAACAGGTTGTCAATCATAAAAGGGCAAATACTGCCATGTAGTGTTGTCCCATGCTCATCCCAAACTAATAGACACATAATGTTGATCTCACCACTTACCTGTCAATATGTTGGACCATGGTGACTTGTTTGTTGTGATGCTGGAAGCTCAGTCACTGGTAAGGGTCACTCAGAGTAACCCGGTTTCATCAGAGCTTCCAGATGAAGAACAGACAACTAAGAAGTACTCCACTCTCCATTTCAGAAGAAGAGCCTCTGAAAGTTATGTCAAATACTGAAAGCCAAACAAAGGAAGCAAACTATTGTTGGGAGATATTGCCAGAGGATGGGCCCCTCAGATCAGAGGACACTCAAACTGTGCCTGGAGAGGACATGATTTCTCGAAGGGGAGTCAATCATGGTGAAGTGGGGGTGCTAAAACTTGCAGAGGGGACTTTCAGGGTCTTCATTTGCTGATGGAGCCCGACTCAAAGTAAAGAGAAACTGCTGCAAAAATCTCCGAATGATTGGAACTTGAAATGCGTGAAGAATGGATTTAGAAAAAAAATGGAAATGGTCAAAATTTAAATGGAACTCATGAAGATTGATATTCTATGCAGTAATGAGCTAAAATGAACTGATGTTGGCAATTTTAACTTGGAAAATCATGTGATTTCCTATCCTGTGAAAAACAGAATCCAGTGTCAGAAAGGATCTTGCTAAATCCATCATGAAGTGCCATGCTGTCTGTGATGGGATGATACCTTTCCACCATTAAGGAAATCAAATCAATACAAATAGTATTCAAATATATGTACACCCACAGAAGCTAGTGATAAAGGATTTGAATAATTCTACCAATGACTTCAATCAGAATTTGATCAAACATGCCATCAAGATCCACTGATAGCTACTGGTGATTGGAGTACCAAAGTTGGAAACAAACAGGAAGGAAGAGTAGTTGGAAAGTAAGGACTTGGTGATGGAAATGAAGCTGGAGGTTTCAGGACAGATTTTTGAAAACCCAAAACTTTTTTTTCATACCTTTTTCAGCGACACAAAAGGTGACAACACACATGGATATCGACAGATGGC
>NW_022103911.1:2348390-2349270 GCF_000313985.2 Echinops telfairi | reverse complement strand
AAAGCAAAAGGTAATTTAAAAGATTGGAAATAAAAAAAGATGAAAGCACTTTTCAGAAGAGATTATAGAACTTGCTTTTAATCATAGAGTATTTAAAGGAAATGGGACAAAGGATGAAGTCAAGGAATTGGTGTGAATGCATATATTGGATTGGTTAGGATATAGTAAAAACAATAAAAACAACCAAAAAACCTATTATAGGGCAAAAAATAAGTAAGGGGTTTTGGAGGGCAGGTTGGGGGATGGAGGAGATAGATGGAAGCTTATTTCAAGGAGTTCAAGAAGAAAGAAAATGTTTTGAAACATGTTGATAGCAATTAAATAATACTGCTTGATGTGATAGAACTATGGAATGTTATGTTATCTGTAGGTGCTCCGAATAAAATGATTAAAACTTTTAAAAAAGGAAAATTTCAGAGGGCTGCTGTAGAAGACGAAGTCAAATATTATAATGAAATGGGCAAGGACCGAAATTTGCAAAATTAAAAGGGAAGAACATTCTCAGCATATCTGAAACTGAAGAACACAAGAAAAAAATTTGTCTCATTGCAATCTCAAAAGATTCTATATTAAAAAATATTGAATGATGTAGGAAACATCAAGAGAAGATGGAAAGAATACATAGAATCACTGTACCAAAAAAAAATAGTCGACATTCTACCCTTTCAGGAGGTAGTATATGAGCAGGAGAATGCATTGGCCAAAAATAAGGCTCCAAGAATTGAAGGAATGCCTATTGAAATGTTTCTGCAAGCTGAAGAAGTACTGGTAGCATTCCCTCATCTATGCCCAAAAATTTGGAACACAGCTACTGAGCCAACTGAATGGAAGAAATACAGATTTATGTCCATTCCAAAGAAGGTAAACAAACAGAATGTTC
>NW_022103911.1:2346194-2347994 GCF_000313985.2 Echinops telfairi | reverse complement strand
CTCTTGGCAGTAGCAGTCAAGAGATCAAAAAATATAATGCAAGAGGTGAAGCTGCTGTACAAGATCTCTTTAGCATATTGAAAAGCAGAGATATTACTTTGAGGAATAATTTCCTCCTGACCCAAGCCATGGTATTATCCATCGTGTCTTATGTTTCATTCATGGTATTATCCATTGTGTCAGATGTTTCATGCAAAGCCGTGTGGCCCACAATAAACTGTGGATAGCCTTGAGAAGAATGAGAATTCCAGAACACTCCATTGTGCTACTGATTAAGAGGCATGTACATGGATTAAGAGGCAGTTCTGTGAACAGAATAAGGGAATAGTGCATGGTTTAAACTTAGGAAAGTTGTGCGTCAGGTTAGTATTCCTCACCTGATGGGTTCAGTCTATACGCTGAACAAATTATCAGAAAATCTGGCTAATATGAAGAAGAATGTGGTATCAGTATTGGAGGAATGCTTATTAGCAATTTACAATATGTATATAACTCAATCTTGCTTGCTGAAACTGAGGAAGACTTGAAGCATTTGCTGATGAAGGTTAAGAATTGCAGTCTTCAGTATAGATTACAATTCAATTTCAGCAGAACCCCAATCCTCAAACCTAGATCAATAGGTAACATAAAGCTAAATGGGGAAAAGTTTGATGGATTTTGTCTTGCTGGGATCCACCCTGAATGCTCATGGAAGTAGCAGTAAAGAGATCAAAAAATATATTGCATTTGGTGAGTATGCTGTAAAAGACCTCTGTAGAGTATTGAACAGCAGGGATATTACTTTGATGAATAATTTTCTCCTGACCCAAGTCATGGTATTATCCATTGAAAGTTGGATACTGAATAACGAGGACTGTAGAAGAATTGAGGTGTTTGTGCTGTGGTGCTGGAAAAGATTATTGACAGCTAAAAGAACAACTGATCTGCATTGAAAGAAGTAAGGCCAGAGCATGCCTTAGCGTCAAGGATAGAAAGACTTCATCTTACATACTTTGGACATGTTCTCTGGAGATACCAGGCCCTGGAGGACACCATTTTTTTAAAGTGGAAAGGGAGGCCCCCAATGAGATGGACTGACAAAGCGGCTGCTGCATCGACGGCCTCCGGCATGGGAACAGTGGTGAGGATGGCACAGGACCGACCGTGCAGTGTTTGGCTCTGCGGTCCATTGGGTCGCTATGGATAGGAACAGACTCTGTGGCCCCAATGACATAACGTTGGTGGGTGGATTTCAGTGGGAACTCACAGCCAGATGAAGGGAGGATGTGTCTGTCTGTGAGACGGTCGTTTAATTCTGCTCATGAGTAAACCAAGGTTCGGCAACCTGTCCTTATGCTTAACGTGACTTTTGTAGATTTCCAGTGGGAGAATCAGCCTGGGTTATTTTGCTAACCATGCATTTTCGACCGAGTATATTTTGACCCCTTGGTAACGCTGGCCACATGCTGTCTGCTACATGGATTTTGGATTTTGTCCTTTTGAGTTGTAAAGCAGTCTTCATAGAACAAATTAGAGTCACGTGATTTGGAAACCCCACTTGGGAAAAAGACTCTACCTTAAACACACCGATTGAAGAGTAAAGAACTGAAATACTAAACTGGACTTAAAGCTGAAATATCCTAGATTGATAAAAAGCATAGAATTGCTATTCTAAGGTCATGGATTTGGAAGTCAAAGAACTGTTCAGAGATCTTGCTTTTGAGATCACTCACTAAATGGCAGCAGAAGTCTACCATATCCCTCCTTTCTCATCTTTTCTTTGCTTTGTGTGACTTGTCTTAGTCCTGTAGACACAATTGC
>NW_022103911.1:2333574-2344544 GCF_000313985.2 Echinops telfairi | reverse complement strand
TGGAAGAAGCCCACCAGCCTGTGTGATAATGAGGTGTTGATAGATCAGGTATTAGGCATCAAAGAACAAAAAAATAATATCATTGTGCATGAGGGGTAGTGTGGAGTGGAGACCCAAGGCTCATCTGTAGGCAACTGGACATCCCTTTACAGAAGGGTAGTGATGAGGAGACAAGCCAGTCAGGGTGCCGTATAGAACCGATGAAACATACAACTTTCCTTTAGTTCTTTAATGCTTCCTCACCCCACTATCAAGGTCCCAGTTCTAGCTTACAAATCTGGCTAGACGGGATGATGTACACGGGTACAACACAGGAAATCCAGAACAGATAAACCCCTCAGGACCAATAATGAGAGTAGTGATACCAGAAGGGTAAGGAGAAGGTGGAGGAGAAAGGGAAACCGACATCAGATAGTGTAAGACATGAAAAAATAATAATAGTTTATAAATGAGGGAGGGAGGGTGGAGGAAGGAAGGGAAAAAATGAGGAGCTGATACCAAGGGCTCAAGTAGAAAGAAAATATTTTGAGAATAATGATGGCAACAAATTTACAAATGTGCTTGACAGAATGGATGGATGGGTGGATTGTGATGAGTTGTAAGAACCCCCAATTAAATGATTTTTTAAAAAGTCATTGACCATGCATTTTTAACGAGAGAGAGAAAGAGAGAGAGAGAGAGAGAGAGAGAGAGAGAGAGAGAGAGAGAGAAGATACACAAATTACTTGAGATTAACAGAGGTGGGAAGTTCTGTTTATTGCTGGAAGTCTCTTTTTTGTGTTCAGGCTTCAAGAACACACAGGAAGTTGCAAATATCCTGTGAAATCAGTCTTCATGGTGTAATTTGTAGAAATCAGCAGAGGGCAGTAGAACCCTAACAATGAACACACAAGTCCATTACAAATTGTGCAGACTGTTTCTGAATATGCTTTACTGCATAGATTTACTGCACAGATTTACTTTACTGCACAGATTTACTGCATAGACTTAGCATTTAAAAAGAAAATCATGTATAAATGTATAATTATGGATTTCCTCAGAGATTGATTTTAAATAAACTATGATTTCTATTATTTTAATTTTTGTTTACTATGAACAATTTCATTATGATTTTTAAAACAAAGCTAAAAATATTAAGTTCAGCATAAATATAAATGTTAGGACAATGATAACTTCCTTTTAAAAAAATTAAATTTGTCAATTGTAAAAAGAATAAAAATGTTGTACATTTTCAGTCAATCAGTAGTAAGAATGCTAGTCATAGACTTAGAATTAAAAATAAACAGGTTTCTTGCTAAGCAATTTTGTTTTAAAGTTTACCTTTGATGTTGCATCTTACATCCATCGGGTGCTACTTTATTTTGGTACATACGGCAAATAAGTATTTTAAGATAAAATTTGATAACCCTTTTTATTGGCATTGAATAGATTAAACACTTAGGATTTACTTAATATGATGCCTGCAAGATGTGCATGTTACAAGCCAGAATGCATTGATTGAAGTAAAGAAAGTTAACTCAGTAAGTCTTATGCTATAGCAAGGATATTTTTGAGTTGATTAAATTAACTCCTTTTTCATGTTTTACAGCTTCACCGAGATATAATTTACATACAATCACATCCACATATTTTAAATACGTGTGATTTGATAAATGTATCATCTCAAGTAAGAAACATCTCAATAAAGTTGTAGATCATTCCTATCTCACTTCAAATCATACCCCCCTGTCTTTTTACAAAGAGACTTGCAGCTCTGAAATTGTATGTAAGTGGAAGCAAGCAAGGTGGACTCTTTTGTTACTACTTTCTTCAGTTGTGTAGGCTTTATAGATTTATACAGGCTTTTTCATGGATCATGAGTTTCTATTTTTACTGAGGAATATTACCATGTATGAATAGACCATCGTCTATTTATTCAGTACCCGTTGCTGGCCATTTGTCTTGCTTCACATTTGGGATCATTTGATTTAAGCTACCATGAACATGTATGTCGAATCTTTGTGTAAACTCAAGTTTTCATATATTTTGGTAAATAGAAGTAGAATAATGTGTCCCCTGAAAAGCGTTTCTTAAATTTATTATAATCTGTTCATTTGTTTTTTCGAATCATTAGTATTATTTTTAACTTCACCAGCAATGCATTAAAATTCCAGTGCTCTACATTCTCATCTGTTTTAATAGTCATTTTAATATGTGTATAGTGGCATTTCCTAGTGGGTATAAGCAAGGATGGCATGCTTTTCTGTCATGTACTTTAGACCTGTTTCAGAAGAACCAGTTCCTGGTAGAGAACATCATGCTTGGTAAAGTCGAGGGGTAGCCAGAAAAGAAGGAGGCTTCATTGAGATGGATCGACACAGTGGCTGCAATAATGGGTGCAAACATAGGCATGACTGTGAGGAGGGTGCCGAGCCCAGCAGTTTTCCATCTGCTGTGCCTTGGGTCACTATACTGGAACCAACTCTGGCACGTAAGAACAACAACAATATTAATCACTGATAGATGCATGATGGTTTCTCCTATTGGCTATTTGCAAAGATATCTTCCTTTATGAAATGGCTTTCAAATGATCTGGTTTTTGTATTTTTTTAAATTGAGCTCTTTTACTTTTTGTGGTGTTGTAAGAGTTCCTTATGGATTTTATATACAACACCTTTTCTAATAACTATTGCAAAATATGTATTTATAAATGGTTTATAGTTTCAATGCAAATTCTCTGTCCTTAGTATTTTTAAATATTTTCTGGCAGTCTGGTATCTTCATTTTTCATTTTCTTGACAGTGTCTTTCAAATAAATTAATACTTTTGATTGAATACAATCTACCAAGTTTCCTTTGCTTGTTTATGCATTTGCGTTCTACCTAAAGAGTCTTCACTTATTCCAGTGCTATAAAGATTTTCTTCAAATTTTTTTTCTAGAAAACTTATTTTTTCAGATATTTAGTTTAGAATTGTGACCTATTATCAATTAGGTGTTTTGTAGACTGTGACGTAAGTGTATTATTTTAGACTTTGTAGATTTTTTTTTAGCATCACTTGAAAAGATGATTTTTTTGTTCCTGATGAGTTATTTTGCCTTTTGGCAACAAATCAATAGATTTTATATATTGGTCTATTTTTCAATATCTATATTATCCCACAAATCTTTGTTTTCATTCTTAAACAAATACCACTTTGTCTTAGTTATGTAATGGTGTCTCTGCACTAGGGTGAATTTTTACCCCAGGGGACATTTAATAATGTCTGCAAACATTTTTGTTTGTTACCAGTATCTCGTGTACAGGGGTCAAAGATGCTACTAAAAATATTACATTGCACAGGGCAGTTTCTCATCCTGACCCCCCCAAAAATTCCTCCTTATCTCAAACTATCCAGAGTATTCATGCTGAGAAACTCTGCTTTATGGGAAATGTTACTATCAATGAGTATACATAGTTTGATATTCATTTGAAAAATTGTTTGGGCTGTCCTAGGCTTTTGCATGCCTATATAAATTTAAAATTAACTTGTAAGTTTCTAAAATAGGAGAAGAAATGTTCATAGTATTTAAATTGGGCTCATGTTAAATCTGTAGATCAGTGTCTTAGTTATCTAGGGTTGCTACAAGTGGATAACGTTAAGATCAAGACATTGATTTTCTCACCTGGGGTAGTTACATAGTCTGGTGTCAATTTGGGACTTAAAAGAATTAAGATTGAAGGGGTGGAATCTAGTCTGTCAGTCGGGTCAGAGCCAATGAGGCCTCTGTGTGGGCATGGCTTTCTCCTGAGAATTCTGGGAAATCTGTTCTTTTCCTCCTTGGAGGTGGGAGATCTCTCTCTCTCTCTTTCTCTCTCTCTCGCTCAACCCTTGGAGACGCTCACTCTGGGAAACAATGCAGTTGGCAAAAGACATGGAACCACGCTAGTGCCCTAAATTGGAGAGGCCACATGTACCTACCCTGGTTCAATCAGACTTCTTAAGCCAGAGAAGCCCTGTAGAGACCCCTGCCAGTGCTGAGATGCTTACAGTGCACTGGATCCAAAGATTTCTACCCACTGGCATGTGGTTGTCCTGTATTCGACATCATTGCATTTGCTTTGTGGGTCTGAAGAGGACTTTATAGATTGGTATCGGGCATATGGGTTTATATCAGATTTATGGGCTTGAACTGGACTGGGTTGGGATGCCTTCTTAATGTACAATTACCCTTTAAATAAAACTTTCTCTTATACACATGTGAGTTTCTATGGGTTTGTTTCTCTAGTCTACCTGGACTAACACATCACCATTTAAGAGATTGAATTGTGAATTCAGGGCACGAACTCTATGGGAAGGTCCTTGTCTCCACTCAACATCTGTGGACCCAGTGTTCCTTGGGGTTTCCGTTCAATTGGTCCTTTCTCTTCTTGAACTGTCTGATATACTTTAACACTGATGTCATCTGGACCTGAGTTTTCCTTGTAAGAAGGTAGTCATTAATAAAGTCATTAATAAAGGCAGATACAATATTCATGTCTTGTAGGTTTGGATATTTTGAGTCCTTGATTTGCCTTTTTCAAGTTGTGAAATGTATTGAAATAAGTGTTTTCATAATATTGGGCTATGCTCAACTCTATTTAATGTTTCTTTAAAAATGTTTTATTGTGAATTAGGTGAAGATCTACAGAGTAGATGACAGTTTTCTTTCAACAATTTATATACTTTATATCCCACTTCTTCCCTGTGTCTATTTCCATCCCTCTTTTCTGGTCAATGAATTTTGTCTTCTTATTTTCGAAGTTTAACTGCTGAGAGCTTCTAAGCCTCCACCCTCATCGTTCCTCACTTCAGTCTTATCCTCGAATCTCAACCAAAACCTCAAGACAGACTCCTCTCCCTGTGCTTTCAAACCAGTTCCACATCACTCTGAGAAAATGGCCCCGCTTTATTCAAAATCTTAATGATGTCAGTAAGAAATATTTTCCAAAAGTATTGCTATATGAAAAATATCATCAGTCTCAACATCCAAACAAAAGTTTTAATAGACATTTGTCCTGTCATTGCAGGACTGTCTACAACATAACCCACAACAGCCATCAAGCCAACTCCAAGTCTCGGTAACCGAGTAAGCCTGGACCTGCCCTCTTGCGTTTCATGAGACTGTAAATCTTTATGAGAACAGAAAGCCTCATCTTTCTCCTAGGAGAGGCTGGTGGATTCAAACCCTGACCGTGTGCATAGCCAGCCAATGCATAGCCCAGGACGCCATCATGGCTCCTTGTCTACAACGTGCAATGCTATTTTGAAAAACCCTGTTGAATTTGTAATAGTGTTACTTTTTCACTCCTTGCACTGGTGTTTTTGTGATCTGTCTATATAAAAGTTTGCTTTATTTAACTTTGAAGAGATCCAGTTTTGTGATTTATATATTCTTTTCTTTATTGTTTATCTATTTTTAACCCATTCATTGTTGCTATTTACTATTTTTTTCTTTTAACTCTGCTCTCTCAGGTTTGATCTTTACTTCCTTCCTGCAATACTTACAGTGAAATCTCAGCTCTTTGACTTTAAATCCATTTTTTTCTAACATAAACAATAATATTATATTCTCTTTTTATATTATCCTAGAAATATCTTATAAATGCTATTAAATTGTACATTAGACATTAATCCATTGAAAATATTTCTATTTGCTTGATTTTTTTAAACCTATGAATAGATAGACAGGTGTTATTCAATTTCAAGATAATTGTTTATTCTTTGTATAACTTTCTATCATTAATCTCTCATTTAACTTCAATGTAGTATGGAAACATATTCAGTATTACTCAAATTTATTGAAATAATTTTTATCTCTGCCTATTGTCTATCTTACTGTTGTTGCCACAACCTTTACATATAAATAATTTATAAAGATCAAAATACATGGCATATAATTTTTCTTTATGCAGTCAATCGTTTCTTAATTAAAAATATCAAATATGTTCTACTTAGCATTTTGAATTTTTTATTCCTTTCTGCATATTTTTAATTTCTTTTATATTTTTCTTAATCTTTTCTCTATTGTACATCTTTTTGGTGATAAAGTCTCTTTTGTTTATTGTTGTCATTTGTCAGTTTTCTTTTTAAATCTTAGTGCCTTAACCTGAAGAGTTTCTATTGTTAAGTCTTCAAATTAGTTCATCACTTGCTCTATATTGTTAGTTCACATTTAAGCTAAAACATTAATTTTTTTATTCTGACTTTTTTTATTTCACGGCTGTGTAAATTCATCCTGATCTCTATAATTTTACATTTCTCTGCATTATTCTCAATCTTTTCTTTAAATCTCTAAACATATTACAATGGTTTTTGTTGTTATTTGTTTTTTAATGACAGTGACCACTATAATGTAAGTTCTCATTTCTGGTCCTATTTGTCTTGGTTAAAAAATTTCCCCTGCAACTTCACACATCTACAATTTTAGCACTTATGCTGGATTTTTAAATGTTACATTGTTGTGGATTCTAATTTTGTTATTTTGCTTTAGAAGCTGTTGGCAAACATTTATGTGACATGTGGCTAGACTGATCCTTCCGATGTTTGCTTTAAACTTCATTATAGAATACCTAGAATAACATTTATTCTAGGAATACTTTAGTTAATTTAATTTAGCACCAAGGTTTGATCATTTCTGTGGCCTTGCTGATTTCCCTGAATGTTTAAATAGATCTTTCGGCTCTGGTCATTTCAGTCTCAGTACTTATTCAGTCCCTTGAGAGGTGTAGAGATGGTTGTACTTAAACCTTCCTGGCAATTACTCCTCTTGTTTTTGCCTGGCCTCGTGATGCCACACCCTGCACACCTGTGCACTACAGAATTCCACGCAAGCCTCACCCTGTGCAGATTCTGGGAAATTTCTTTCTACCTATCTCCCTTCTTTCTCTTGAGGCCATAAATTCCCTCTACAGTCACTTTTCTTAACTCCATTATCTCTTCCCCCAACTCAATGTGAAATCCAATCTCTACTGGGATGATATTTAATATACATGGCTTTCATTGAAAAAAAAAAGACTACTTTTTTCCCACAAGAGTTGTTTCATATGTTTTATCCATTTTTGTAATCTGTTTAATGGCAAAGTAAATGCATTACTTTTCCACTTTATCATTGAAAGAAGAGGGAGTCTTCCTGTCACATTAAGTTTTCATTCATTTATAATATCCTGTTCTATATCCACACTCCCCAGTGGAACTTGCTTTAACCAACGCCATGATCATGTTACTAAAAAAGACTGCAAAATTGGCCAGAGTTAATAAGCTTTTATGATTGATTGCTTCAAAAAATACTTTGTATAGTGTCTTTCTGGGATTATCTAATAACAACAGGCAGCCATCCTAATTTTGCCAATTTTTTTTCTCTCTTTGCTATATATTCACAATTATCCTTAGCATTGCTTTTCAGTATTGGGAGCCAAACTATGTTAGCCTATGGTAGTTGAAGCTTCAGATACTCTGAAGCCATGAAGATAAACCTAATTTACTGGACCAAGGGTAGGCTATCATAGGCATGTCTTTCATTTGCATCAGCTTTTAACTTCATAATTCAGTAACATGAATTAGCATGCTATTATACACAAAATAAAAGTTTATGATAATCTAGTGAAACATTTTTTTAAATTATTAAATACTTTTATCCAGGGCTCTTACAATCCATACATTCATCCACTGTGTCAAGCACATTTGTACATACGTTGCCATCATCATTTTCAAAGCATTTTCTTTCTACTTGAGCCCTTGCTATCAGCTCTTCATTTTCCCCCTCCCTCCCTCCCTCATAAGTTGTAGATTATTATTTTCATATCTTACATTGTCTTCTGTCACCCTTTTCCCACTTTTCTGTTGGCCATCCCCTTGGGAGAGGGTTATATGTTGATCCTTGTGATCAATTCCCCCATTCTCACCTCATCTTCCCCTTACCCTCCTGGTATCTCTATTCTCATTGTTGGCCCTGAGGGGCTTATCTATCCTGGATTCCTTGTGTTTGGGGCTCTTATCTGTAGCAGTGTACATGTTCTGGTCTAATTCAATTTGTGAGGTAGAATTGGGATCATGATAGTGGGGTGTGGGGAGGGAGCATTAAAGCATTAGAGGAAAGTTGTATGTTTCATCAGTGGTATACTGCACTCTGACTGGCTCATCTCTTCCTTGTGACCCTTCTTGAGGAGATGTCCGATTGTCTACAGATGGGCTTTGGGTCTCCACTTCTAGTCTTCCCCCCTGCTCCGCCATTCAACTTGGTATGATTTTGTTCTGGGTCTTAGATGCCTGATACCTTATCCCATTGACACCTCATGATCACACAGGCTGGTGTGTAATTCTTAAGGGGTCACAATTCAATCAGCAACAGTTTTCTCCAACTGTTCTGCCTATAACTTTTGCCCATAGGGATTCTGGAGAATATTCACATTTATGGCTACTGCTTACGCTTTACTTAGTGTTGTCTTAAAGTTAACATGTCCAACTGAGCTATGCAAGAATCACTGAAGGTTACATCTGACCTCTAATTCCACACAGGGGAAGTAAAATCCAGCTCCCCATTAGCCCAAGACCGATTTCGATGAGACAGATTTAGACATGCTGCCATCTTCCAAAGTTTTTACCCTCATCTGATACCAACCATTCATTCAACACCATTTTACTTTTTAAAGGCTTGATATCCCACTGCAGTGGCGACACAGAGCATATAGACAATACAAGACTTAGATTTATGAGGTTTCTTATGGAAGCCGGTGCGTTTCCAGGCAGATTAGAAATGTTAAGGATGCCGTTCTTTAGTAAACAGCACCTCTTCTCAGTCAGGTGTCAGTCAAGGTCACTCACAGTGGCCTTTTCGCCAGAAGTCTCTTGCCTTTCCTGATCTTGGTTAAGTGTCACACAGCTCTTTTCGTGTTAGTAAAAGCCTGGAGCTCCCCACCATACAAGCCACCCACAGCCTACCTAAAGAAACGGACCTTTCCAGGGTCGTGGGGAAAGGAGCCCGTGCCCACTGGGTAGAGTGTTGGCACCGCTGCTGCTCCTTCTCATCCGGGATCAGCTTCTGGATGCTGGTGCTTTTCCATCCCTGCTCCTGAAAGGGCTCATTTATTACTTTATACACCAGAACCCACACACTGACGCAACATAATCGGATTGCAATGAGAAATGCCGATGAAATTTTGCATCGGAGCTCGAACAAAAGGGTTTACTAAATTAACATCCACAATATCAATAACACGGTTAACCAGTTTTTTGAAAACAATCATCATGATAAGGAGCTGGTTAAGTGCAAGTGCGTTATCGATATTGTGGATAATAATTTAGTAAACCCCTTTAGGAAACTGTTATGGAAACACCAACAGCAGACCACATTAGACAGACTTTTTTGTTAGAGAAAGCCAGCCAGGTCCTAGTGAAAAAGGCAAAGAAGGGAAAAAACTCCTGAAACGCAGCTACTGGTTGATTTGATGGAAGGGGATTCCCCTTCCAAACAATGACTCCCTCTCCCTCCCTCCTCTCCACCTCCATGTCCACAGCTCTTGATCCTCATCCATCTCAAGGTTGGGCCAACTGTAGTTGTTCAAAGTTTTTAAAAATGTGTTTCTTATTTAATTATATTATTTCACTGAGCTTATTTACTTTGAAATTTCTGTGTAATGTTGCATATAAAAAGAAAAGGTTGGGGTAAAAACCTGGTGGTCGAGAACGGATTAATCCATTTTCAGTTATTTCTTATGGGAAAAATTGATTTGGAACTGGACCGCATAGCATCTTGATGCTCCTAGAATGGATTAGCACCCAGGTCCGGGATTCTACTATAGCAGGATGGCAAAACTACCTAACACGCTCCTTAGAGTCCCTATTTGCATGGGTCTAGTCATTTGGTGGGGTTTATGGAGACTGGATGGAAGAGTCACATCACATAATTCAGCTGTGCTGAACTACTAGATAGCAGAAAACATCTTTGAGGATAGGCAATCAGAAGTGCATGGAATCAGGAGGAGTGAACTTTTTTTTCCACTTGGTCCATAAAATGCATTCAACTAGCGAAAATCCCAGTGGTTCTAAATTGATTTGTGTCAACTTATAATTGTGAGTGTCAAGTAACTATACATAGATTATTTAGTGGTTGGGGCTGAGCACCATAAAGTTCGTTTCTACCCGTAGTGACCCTACGGAAACAACAAAACACTGCCCAGTTCTGCACTGTCCTCACAACCGTTCCCGTGTTTGATGTCGTTGTTGCAACCATGCCAACCCATTTTCTTGAGGGCCCCCTATTTTGCTTCCCCTCCGCTTTGCCAAGCATAATGTCCTTCTCCAATGACTTGTCTTTCTTGACAACATATGCAGCATACACTCGGCTATCCAAAGTATATACAAAGTAATATTTGCCATCCATGATGCTAAGAAATACTCTGGCCTTACTTCTTCCAAGACAGATTGGTTTGTCCTTTTAGCAGGCAATGGTACTTTCAATAGTCTTCTCCAGCACCACAATTCAAATGCAAGGGTCTGCTTCGGTGTTCCTTATTTGAAGTTCAACTTTCACCTACATATGAGGCCATGGAAAATACCACGGCTTGTGTCAGGCACACCTCCATCTTCAAAGTAATATTCTTACTTTTCAATATGTTAAAGAGGTCTTGTGCAGCAGATTCACCGAATGCAATACATTTTTTGATCTCTTGATTGTTACTTTCAAGAGCATTGATTGTAGATCAAAGAAAAATAAAATCCTGGACAATTTCAATCTTTTCTCCATTTACCATCATGTTACGTATCGGTCCAGTTGTGAGGATTTTGTGCTTACTTATATTGAGTTGCAATTCATTCTGAATGCAGCGATCTTTGACCTTCATCAGCAAATACTTCAAGTCATCCCCGCTTTCAACAAGTAAAGTTGTGTCATCTGCAGATCACAGGTTGTTAAATTAGCCTTCCTCCAATCCTGGTGCCACATTTTTCTTCCTAAAAGCCAGCTTCTCTGCTGA
>NW_022103911.1:2330413-2332400 GCF_000313985.2 Echinops telfairi | reverse complement strand
ATATTTTCTCTGTCTGATAAGACTGATAGTGACCTTATATACAAAAGTACAAATCACTCCTTTGTCCTTCCCTATACTCAAAAGTTTTATGTCTGAGCCTGTTGCTGTAGCTGCTATATCAAGCCGTCTCATTGAGCGGTTTCCTCTTTACCACTAACCCTTTATTTTACTAAACAGGATGTCCTTCATCAGGCATTGGTCCCTTTTGATAACATGTAAATGGGATAAAATTTAATCATGCTTATGTTTTTTGTATTTTATTTATTTTTTTATTAATTTTTAAAATCTTTTTATTAAGGGCTCATACAACTCTTTTCACAATCCATACATACATCAATTGTGTCCAGCTTATTTTTGAGGAGTATTCTTACTGTACTTCTTACAAGATAGATTTGTTCATTCTTCTAACATCTATAGCATATTCAATATTCATCATTCTAATGTATACATAATTCTAATGCATCAATTTATTCAGTCTTCATTAATTATTGTCCAGATTTTGCATGCATACAATTCAACTGAAAATATGAAGGTTTAGATAAAGTGCACCTTAGTTTTCAAAGGGACATCTTTAGCAATTTTATTAATTGACTTTGCAGTTTTAATCCCCATAGTTGTTTATATGTATGTGTGTGTACAGGTATACATGTGTATGTGTTGGGCAAGATAATAAATTTACATAAACATTTTGTTCACAGGACAAAGAGAGGAATAAATATTCTTCTGTCACAGTTTCTTTTCACAACATGTGTGCATAGCAGATAAGAAAAAAGGTTCTGAATTTAGACCCTCAAGCTTCCACACCTGGACTCTGCCACTGACTAGCTAGGTTGTTACTTAACTTCTCATTACCTCAGTTTTATCATATGTAAAAGGAAGATAGTTATACATGTTTTCTAGCACTGTTATAATAATTAAATTGTATAATAAGGGGTATAGATTAGATCCTGATGTATGCTAAGTATGCAATCCTATTACCTATTCTTATACCTCTTGAATTACAGTCTTGCCCGGGACCGAGAGAAACACAAAAAGACATGAAATGTTGATGTAGAAATATTTTAAGAATTGAAAATAAAATAAGAAAAACACACCTTCTCTCATTTTTTTGGAAAGACTAATTGTTTGACTGTCATGGGTGAAGGGGGGACACATACAAACAATATGTCCAATCACTTAATGACCATTTTATAATTACAGCAATAAGTTTCTATGTGAACTACATAGGTAACTTCGCAGAAGTCACACACAATTAGAAAAGCGAAAAGCTTCACTTGGCCAAAGGCTGTCAGAAGTACTTTGGGTTTTGTCATGTTTTATTTTTAATCTTCCAAAGTATTCCATGTCTCATGGCGAGTACATGCTCCACGTACGAAGCCCTGGAGACACAGTGATTAAAGCGATTGGCTGGAACTAAGGTCAGCAGCTTGAACATGTCAGTTGCTCTAAGGCAGGGGGCCTCAACCTTCCTCGTGCTGCGACCCTTTCATACAGTTCCTCATGTTGTGGTGACCCCTCAACCACCAAATTATTTATGTTGCTACTTCATCACTGTAATGTTGCTACTGTTATGAATTGGAAGACCCCTGTGAAAGGGTTGTTCAACCCCCAAAGGGGTCGGGACCCACAGGTTGAGAATCGCTGCTCTAAGGGAATTAAATGTGGCTGTCTGTTTTTGTGAAGATTTACCTCTTTTGAAAATGTGATTTTGCTCTGCCTCATGCATCCTTATGAGATAAATGCATCGTGATAGAGTTGTGCTCTCTTAACTAAACTGGATCCTTATTTCTCAGAATCCCATTCCCTGAATGTCTCCATGTTCATGTTTGCTATCCAAAGAATTCATGTAGAAGTTGAGAACGTAAGTCCTTGGGAAGTCATTTTCTCCCTGCGGATTAGTGAAGAGCCATCTGCGCACATATATTATTCCTGACCTAGAGGTTTGTGTTCTTGATGCTAAGAGAAAACTGGGCCTTACGTTTTTTCA
>NW_022103911.1:2316319-2328546 GCF_000313985.2 Echinops telfairi | reverse complement strand
AAAAAAAGAAAGTTTATATGCAATCTCATCCCAACAATAAATCCCTTATTCTATATCACTAGTAGTGATGATGCTTCTCTGATTGAAATATAATGCTTCTATTCATGATGGTCCCCTTTTCATTTTCTTCCCTGGTATATCCTCAGGACCTAGCATAGCTTCCTGTGTATAGTATATGTTCAATAAATATTTTTTATTAAACAAATCCATAGCCATACATTCTTAATAGTCTTAATTGGTATGCAGTAAAAATTGTCTTAATTTAATTTAACTGGGTTTCTTTCAACCAAGATCATCTCAAACCCTAATTATTCAAAGCTAATGGAATGGGAATAGAAGGGTTATTGGAGACAAAGGATGGTTTAGCCACAAGATCAATGCCTCTTCTCTTTGATTCAGTTGCTTCACTGTCCATCTGACTTTAATGACAGTGAAATATTAGTGATCCTCTTAAAATGGATCTATGTTTAAATGCAAATTACCCATCCTATACAATGGCTGAATATGATAGAATTGGGCATGCTGTTCAACGAGTTAAATTTGTTCATGAAATGCCCTTTGAAAATGAGATGTGTGCTTTAATGAATGACAGAGCCCAGGATAAACCTTATACTGAGTTTGTCATGTGGATCTATGACAGTTTTCTTTGAGGGAAACATGGGAAGAATTTGAAGAGTTATTTTCTTTGAAATGAATGCTGTGATGAACATGATCACGATCATCACCACAAGCAGCAAAATCGAATTAGAAATGAGAAGTAGCCTGGTCTCATTGTAGTCCTAATTTGATTTTAGAGAGCAGACTGCCACATAGTGTGAAGTCTATAAACACAGGTCTCATGTGGAATATCTAAACATCCTTGCCCTTCAGCTGATGCAGGGATGCAACTTTAGTGTCTAAAAAGAAAAAAGAAAAAAAGCTAACATTTTCCAGGTTCGATGTTTCTCCCCAGGAATATAATATACGGAATCTGTATTCTGCTGACCTCTTCTATTAACAAAAGTTCTCAGCCCACGCCACCCCCAGTAAACGTACTCAAGGAGTTACTGTGCAATGCACAACTAACCCAATTATTTCTGAGCTATGTTCAGGATGGTCTTTTGACATATTCTCCTGTGTGAATTTTTCTCCCAGAATTGCTTTTAAGCATTCTGGGATAGACAAAGCTACCTGTAAAAGATTATTGATTTATATTATCCTTTAGCCATTGCCTATTTTGAGAATCTTGCATACTGATATGGCAATGATGAATTGTTTCGATGACTTCAATTTTCTGTGAAATATGTCCATTCATCAATCTGAAGTGAATATTTCAAAAATCCATTTCAAATTAATTGATTAATTGATCAGTTCAAAACAATCACCATCTGATGTAACATTAAAGCTAGCTTGTCATTTTCTCTAGTTCTGTTCAGCATTCAAAAGTATTTCGTAGATAAAATTTTCATAAGATTAACAAAGTATTGGAGTGGTAGAAACTTCATTATGTTATGCAAATTTCCTCTGAAGAGATATATTGCAGCAGTGCTAGGTTCCAACAATCTTAGATTTTAATATATAAGCCCGAATATTTGAAAATTAACATATGTGTGGGTGTGTATATACTTCCTTTTTCCCCCTAAATTTAACTTAACTCGTAATCAAAAGTTAACCACACGTGTTCTCTCCTGATAGGTACTTTTCTACCCGATGCTTAGTTCTTCAGGCTGGCCTCTGAAATCGTCTTGGGCCTTCAAGCACCGCGAGTGAGAGGAGACTTTCCAAGGTAAGACACTGAACTAGTGAAATTGAAGTGGGTCTGTTGCTCCTCCAGTCACAAGACCCACCAACCACAAAGCATTTTCTCTTTTAAACCCCTCGCTTCTTTCTTGGTCCCTTTTCCGATACTCTTTCTTCACACTCCCTCTCACTTTCTACCTCTTTAAGTTTGCTCTTTTTCTAGTTAAGATTATTGCCCACAGTGCTTACTTCCTCAGGCGATTAGTGTGCTAGAATTTTTATATACTATGTAGATACTTTGAGGAAGACCCTCATTTAATTTGGTAGGAATTTTATCTGTACAGGCATACATGTGCGTGGGTTATTTTATTTTATTTTATTTTATTTTTTAGTAAACATTCTAGAAAGATTTTTAATTGCAGAAATGAAGACTAATGTATTGATTATCTAGGGGATATGTGAAATCCTTATACATAGTTAAACTGTCCATCTCTCACTGCTAAGTGTTAGATCTTCTTAGAATATTATGGCTGTGTGTTTTGGGTCTTGCAGTCAAGGGACTAGAGGTTCGCTTCTTTGGGGGAGCATTTGCCAGTCCCTCATTTCCCTACAGAAGGCGGCACGATCGGCGCAGCGACTTCTGGTATGAAGCGGAGGCTTGGCAGCAACAGATTGGTCCAGAAAGAGCTTCTATTAGCAGCTGAGTAGTAGAACAGCTCAAGTGGCCTCAGACTCTGGAGTGTGGACGACTGGCTGAAAGGTGGCTCATGGCTTCAGGCCATTGGGCCCATACATGAAGTATGAGGACACTAATTGGGAATTCCAAAAATAAATTTGGGACATGGGAGTATGATGATGTGCCATTGGGGCAACGCATTAGAGGCTAAGGTTTCTTGTGTGACTCTGTTCTTCATCTTGTTCACATTCTCCTTACACACCTTACATATTCTTGCAATACTGGTTTTTGAAATATGGAATCTATTTGACTTCAGACTTCTGTATTTAACTTTATTCTATTTTTGGATGTTCTATAAGCACTCATAAACTCAAACCAGAGTCACAGAAGCCATGCTAAACTTGTTTTTCTCACTATTGTTCCATCTGTTCAATCACTTGATCAGTCATTAAATGCTGCTTATTTTAGACATGGGCACTTCTCAACTCTGTGAGTTTACTTCCATAATAATTCTGCAAACTATGATCTCACATATTCAGCCCATTCACCTAGCTTTGTGCTGCAGAATCTTCTACTTAGAATATACTAACTGTGTCCTGTGTGTTAAAAAAAATACAGCATAGCTGGAGACAAATATTTAAAATATCTGTTATTTTCTTACGTGAATGGCTCTATATATTTAGAAAATCTATTTCAGATGACTTTCCATGGAGTGCAAGGAATCTGATCACCTGTACCCCTCTCAGTTCTCAGTTCCACTTTCTACCATGTGCTGCTGTCTACAGAAGTCACTATCATTCACTACGCTGCTCCTAATTCTCCTGGCACGCCATTGTACTTCACTTTTGGCTGTCCTTACTGGAATGTTCCTCTATGTTTGCAGTAGAATAGACTGTTGCGGTGATGGCAGGGAGCTCACCCTTTTCTCAATGTGAACAGTGGCTCTTTGGATCCTGACTAGGACAAAGTGGTCAGTGGTGTACTTCTTATCACACACTTACATCTGTTCATTTAAATAAACTTGAAGAGCTGTGAGATGAAATCACTTCAAGCAAATTTATATCAAAGAGTCTTTGTATTTGCCACATATTTGTGGTTTATGCCAGTCCTCATCACGAGGGGCACTGATGGTGGAATTCATCCAACCACATCATTCCACCCACCTTTATGGTTGGGCATTAAGCCAGAAAAACTAAAAACCAAAAAGTTTGAGAATAAAAGTAACTGACAAATGGGTGTGCACTCCCACTTTATATTTCAAGAACCAGTTGTACATCCCTGAAACAAAGGTCATGTATATTGGGCTAGAAGAAAGAGTAAAGAAATAGCTCCAGCGAATGATCTCTTTGGCACAATGGCTGCCAACAAGCTAGCCATCAGAAGATCTACTGGCGGGTTTGAGGAATATGCCTTGAGTAAGTACTACCACCATAGATTTTTGTCAAATAAGAGTCTCAATGAGAAGCGATTAGTTCATGTCTGATTCTCTTCTTGAAACTCAGGAGTGTTCGAAGAGGATCAAAGGCTCAATTTGTGCAAATAATATGATCGGAGTGTCAGTGACCATTACTCATTGTTACTTATCGGTCATCGATGCCAAGGAAACCCTCAGCGTTTCCTGGGACGTCCTTCACACCTTCTCTGCAACGCATAGGACTTACTCATTTCAAGGATTTTATGAACCAAGAATTTCCCAAATTGAGCTAAATACTCTCCCTATGGGCTTCACATAAAGACAACTAATTAAAGTGGATTTACTCAATCAAATACAGAAATAAAAACATAATGCATGTCCTCTAATTGTGCCATAAGAGTGCTGTTACTTCCACTTTAAGAGACATCTTATAATGAGATTGTCTTTGTTCTCTGGAGCCACAAAGGCATTTTCCTTCCTCCATCATCTCTGGCTTATACTTTTTAACCAATGATGACTTTTGCTGCCATCAAAATTCTTTAAATTCCAATAATAATTTTTTCTACCACTACTGATTTCCTGACTTTTAACTTCATCTGTGATAAAAGTATCTTCTTTTTAAAATTACTTAAGAACTTTTCCTGCCCATTTGACTCCTAAATCTGATTTTTAAAAGAAATACATACTTATATTCAATTAGACTTGTTTAAAATCATTCAGTCTGTACTCTATAATTTTTTTGTTTTAAAAATAGTAAAGAAAAATCTCTCCAGATATACCAGAATGGATTTGAGGAGTCACCATAACTAACAAATAAAAAAATATATAATATTTCTTTATCTACTGAATTTATGTCTCTGAAATTGTGATATTAAAATTTATTTCGCCCTTTTCTCCAGAGTTTCATATGGCCTCTACTGAGGCTTATTCAGACCCTCAATCTGGCATCATATTGCTCTGACCTATTCTACTCTGAGCATTCAAACTTAGCCAACCGGAGGATGCCATTTGGGGGCCTGTCCTAATGTCATCCAGCCAATGGTGCACTTTAACTATTGATTTTGTGATTATCAATCCAATATTTACTAGACAGTGCCACCAGGGCTTCTTGATCAGATAAAAAGAAAAAATATCACTGTTATTCCCACCTCTCCCCCACATTGTAAACTCCTATCATTGATAAAGACTACCTTACTTTATGACTTATTTTATATATTTTTTATTTAATCTGAATATATAAAACATGGATAGAAAAATAGCATATTCTCATGTTCCAGTACCTATTCAAAATGTTACTAAAAAGAGCAACAATCCATGTATTTGCAATTTATTTCTATTATTTTCTTGTTCGTTTGTATACAAAATTCTCTCCTTTATCAAAATCTCCTACCCTTAAATGTTTATATCTAGGATCCGGTATGATTATTTTAATTCTCTGAATATTAATTATATAATTCTATCATCCTGACCTTGTACTTGTCACACAACTAAATAATTAGCAAGGAGAAAACGTAATTGGATAGGAACTGGGGATTTCATACTTCCACGAGAAATATTTCATTTTGTCTGAATAATTTTAATTTGGAAAAGCCACTTTACAACTTTGCCAACAAACTAGAAGAGATCCTTATTTTTGCCCATTCCAAAGAAAGATGAACAAACTGAATATGGAAATGATCTTATACCATCACATGCAAGAAGGATTAAGGCCAGCATGCTCCATAGAGGCAAGGATGGCAAGACTTCATCTTACATGCTTTGGACATATTGTCAGGAGAGACCAGTCCCTGGAGAGGCGCATCATATTTAGTAAAGTAAAAGGACAGCTCAAAAGAGGAAGGCCCTCAAGGAGATGGACTGACACAGTGGCTGTGTCAATGGGTTCCATCACAGGAACAACCATGAAGATGGCAGAGGACCAGGCAGTGTTTCATTCTGCTGTGTACAGGTCGCTACGGGTTGGAGCTGACTCACTGGTATCTCACAACGACAGCAACCTCACATACAAGGAACATTTGACTGGGGATAATTCAAAATACATTGAGAGGGCACTTCCAGAGGTTCAACCCAGATTTAGAAGAGGATGTGACAGGAGGGATATCATTGCTGACTTCAAATGGATCTTTACTTGAACCAGCGATTACTATAAAGATGTTGGTTGTGTTTTATTGACTATAAAATGCATTTGATTCTGTTGATCATAACAAATTATGGGTCACATTGAGAAGAATGGATTTTGGAAGTCAAGAATGTCATTTTACTTGGATCAACATCCATGCTCCTGGAGGCAGCAGTTAAAAAAAATACGTGGCATATTTCATTGGGCAAAATATTTGCACAAGTCTTCTTTAATGATTGAAGAACAAGGAAGCCGCTTTTAGGTTTAAGATTTGTTTAATACAAGTCACAGTATTTTCAATCACCTCATGTGCATGGAAATATGGACAAAGGGTAAGGAAGATTGGAGAAGAATCGCTGCAATTGCACTATTATGTTGGTGAAGATCATTGGACATGCTGTGGATTGGCAGATGGACATACAAATCTGTACGGAAAGAAATATAACCAAAATGCTCCTTGCAAGCAAGGATAAGGGGACTTGATCTCATGTGCTTTGGTTATGTTATTAGAAGAGGTCAGTCCCTCAAAAAGCATATCATGTTTAGTAACGTATGAAAAAGGGAAAGAGATGGATGTGAAAATGGTGATGAGGTTGCCTATATTTGTCCTGTTGCCACAAGGCAGGGGTCAGACCTGCCTCCACCTTCTGTTCTTATTCACCTGTTCTACCACCAACTGTGCCTCCCAGTACACCCCACTACTATGCTGGGTTCAATATGCCTTACGATGGCCATGCAAAACTCACCAACATATTCACAATTATGGGAGTTTATTAGGAAAGTTAATTGCTCACCACAAGGCAGGATTATTAACAGTAAAGACACGACATTGGTCCACAGAAACACCTCTTCTCTTCCAGCAGCCAAGTGTCTTTCTCTGGTGCTCTGCCTCTCAACCCCAGGCCCTTTAGCTTTCACCACTGTGGACCAGGAGATCTGCCCCCTGCTCTGCTTCACAGTCCCCCAGTCCTGGTGCTGCACCTCTGTGATTTCCATGCCTTGGCCATTGGTCTTGGCCTAGCTCATTAGCTCTGTTGGAGTCTCCATGGCACAGTCTCTGGTGCTTCTGCTTTGGGTTTCTGCCACTTCAGACAGAGATCTCAAACATGCGCTTGGGAATTCTTTCTTCATTTTAGATTGTTCTTATTCACAAATAAATGGCTTTGACAAAGATGTGTTGTTGCTGTTTTGTTGTTGTTGTTGTTTTTAGCAGACCATACCTCCAAGGAAACAAATATTATGGCTTGGTTCACACCTACTAAATTAGAGACTAATCCCACCTTAATCCTACTCATTATGATAGCAGAGAACTCCATCCAAAATGAGATTATAGTCACAGAATTATAATACATCATATAAGGAATTATGGCTAGAAGGGCTATATCGATTGACTATATCTCAATTCAGAAGAGGATAGCGAACAAGGGATGTCACTGCTGCTTTTAGATGGCTCTTGCATCAAAGCAGAGAACATCGGGAAGATGTTTACTAGCGTTTCATTGACAATGCAAATTATGTGGATCGTACAAAACTAGGGATCACCTTGAGAAGAATGGGAATTCCAAGAGACTTCATTGTGCTCATGCAGAAGTGGTACATGGACCAAGAGGGAGCCATGCAAATGGAACAAGGGAATACTGTATGGTTTAAAATCAGGAAAGGTGTGCATCAGGGTTGTATCCTGCCAACATACTATTCAATCTGTATGCTCAGCAAATCATCAGAAAAACTGAATTATATGAAGAAGTTTGTGGCATCAGGATTGGAGGAAGGCTTATTAGCAACCTCTGATATGCGGATGACAAAACTTTGCTTGCTGAAAGTGAGGGGGACTTGAAGCACTTCCTGATGAAAAGCAAGGAATTCAACCTTCAATATGGATTACAATTCATGTAAACCAGAAAAAAATCCTCACAACTGGACAAATAGGTAACCTCATAATCAATGAAGAAAACTTTGAAGTTGTTACAATTTTGTCTTGCTTGAATCCACAATCAATGTTCATGGAAACAGCCATTAAGAGATTAAAAGATAAGTTGTTGTGGGTCAATTGTTTCACAAGACCTCATTGAAATGTTGAATAGAAGAATGCTATGTTGAGGTCTAAGATGGTCATGGCCCATGCCATGGTATATTCAATTGCCTCATATTCTGGAGTTATCTTCTAATAGCTTGATGTTGGTCAAGAGCTTTCTTCAAATGGGCCCTTGTGTCCGAAGCATTGATTCTATTTTGTTTTATCTCCACACAGGACCTACATTTCTGAGGTTCCATTGAAGGTGCACCCCAGGACTAAGCTGCGCCTGACCTGAGCCATGGTATTGTCAATTTCATTTCTTCCAACGGATGTGAATGTTGGATTGAATAAGAAAAACAAAGTAGAATCATTTCATTTGAATTATAATATGGGTAATAATTTGGAAGAGGTAAAGCAGGGGTGCTCGTTAGAAGTGAGGAAATTATATGGACATGTGATCAGGTGAGACAAGTCCAAATGAGAGGATGATCCTTGATGAGAGTAACTAATATAGTGGCTGCAACAACGGTTTCAAATATAAGAGCAATTGTGAGTCTGGCACAGGACTAGCAATGCTTTATTCTGTTGTACGTAGGATCACTATGAGTCAAAACTGACTAAATGACACCTAACAACAACAACAAGGGTCATAAAATGTTCTCAGAACTTATTCTGATGATTAGTGTTCATTAGTAAAGCAGTATACCATAGGTGAAGGTTAATATAGGCCTAAGTTCAAATTTATGATTTGCTATCTACTTGCTTAGTAACATTGTGAAATTTACTTAACCCTCCAAATATTTTTCTCAGTGAGTCATGTTTTCTTTTCCACGTTTTTTTCGCTGTCCACGTAATCACTTACTCAGATAGTCTCAACTGGAGTCATGACTCTCCATCCACTTGAGTTGGTCCTGCATACTTTCTCCGTGGTATATATTTATATGAGAATCATTTGATACTAACCTTCATTTAATAAATAGTCATGAGCAATCTAAAAACTCTTCATAATAAAACTATCTCTAAATAGTTTTGTTTCCTTTTATTGGCAGATTTAGCCACATTTTAAAATTATGATAAAAGTATCACATCCTGATTAGTATTATATATGTTAATGAGAATTAGACGATTTTATTATCTATGTTGTCTTGAAGAAGTCCTTTTAGGGCTGGAGATAAGTGTTGGGCTGCTAGCCAAAAGATTTGTTGTTCAAACCCACCAGCTGCTCTGCAGGAGAAACACGAGGCTATCCGTATCTGTAAAGTGTTGCTATGAATCTGAATGGGCACGGTGGCCATTGGTTTGGGTCCATTGTGGCCTTGGGTAATTTATCTAATTGTCTGGGATTTAGTTTCTTCATTTACTAAATGAATTGACAATTATGCCTAGGACATAACGTTACTGTGAAGATTAAATAATATAATAAAGCAAAGTACTTAGCACTTTGCTTGGCACAAAGGGATCACTCAGCAAATATGAACACACACACACAACAGAGACAGAAATATTAACAGCATGATTGGAGAGGTAATTGATACTAGAGATGGATTTGTAGTTCTCTATTTTTCTTCAATAATAAATACTCATGTTTTCATGTCATTGGGTGCGACCTAGCTGACTCAGATGTTTTGCAGCCCTGACTGACAGAGAAGAACTTCTCAACAAAGGGTTCTGAAATGTCTTCCCTCTGAGGAGGGAGATGTTAGGCTGCTTCTCCATGAATCTGCTGAGTGTTTTCAAATTCTTGATTTGTCAGTTAGCCGTCAAGGACTTAACTGTTAAGCCGTTAATAGTTATATCTAATTAATAAAATACTGAAATTATAAATATGAATTAAATTCATTTTGTAAGTGTTTAGTTATTTCCATTTTCGTGAAGGAAGGGGCTATAATTCATCATTCATCATGTGTGTCAGCATTCTTCTAGGCTTTTGGAAGAAAGTTTATTATGTAATATTCTTATTAACCAATGAGGCAGCTCAATAGATTTCAGAAAGATAGTTTTTGATGGAAGAGCAATGCTTTCCTTTCCTGTTTTCTTCCTTCTTATGCTTTTAAGCCTGATGATTTTAACATCCAATATGGTAATCGTGCAACATTAACATTAACATGTAACATATCCTGCCCTTATAAACATTAAGAGATGTCTCAAGGGACTGTTAAGGGCATTTCCCCTAACATTTGATCTTATATTAGATGAAGAAAGTTGCAATAATTGCCTGGAGTTTTCAAAATAGGTCATTCCTGTTACAAAACAATACTCACTAAACCTCCCAGCAAGTCACTTCTGATTCTTCTCTGTTTTTTAATCCTTTTATTGGGGGCTCTTACAGCTCTGTTAACAATCCATACATCAATTGCATCAAGCATACTTGTGCATATGTTGCCATCATCATTTTCCAAAGCATTTTTTTCTTTCTACTTGAGCCCTTTTTTTCCCCAGCTCTTCTTTTTTGCCCCTCCCTCCCTCCCCCACTCTCCAACCCTAATGAACCCTTGATAAATTCTAAATTATTTTAATTTCATATCTCACAGCATCCACTGTCTCCTTTCACCGACATTTCTGTTGCATGTCCCCCTTGGCAGGGGGGCAGGGGGTGTGATACCTTGATCATTGCAATCGGTTCTCCCTTTTCCAACCCTTCTCTCCTCACCTTCCCCCTATCTTCATGGTATTGCTCCTCCCATTGTTGTTCCTGAGGGATTTATCTGTTCTGGATTCCATGTGTTGTCGAGGGCTCTTATCTATACCAATGTACATGCTCTGATGTAGCTGGATTTGTAAGGTAGAACTGGGTCATGATAGTGGGGCGGGGGAGGAAGCATTAAAGAGCTGGAGTAATGTTGTGTGTTTCCTTGGGGCTATACTGCACCTTAGCTAACTCGTTCCACCTTGTGACTCTTTTTTGAGGGGATGCCCAATTGTCTGCTGATGGGCTTTGTCAGCATTCCAACCCTGCTCATTCACATCGATATGATTATTTGTTGTGGATCTTCTGATGTCTGATGCTTGATCCTGTTAACACCTCGTGATCACACAGGCTGGTGTGCTGCTACCATGTGGGCTTTGCTGGTTCCCTGCTAGATGGCTGTTTGTTAAACTTCAAGCCTTTACGACCCCAGATGCTATATTGTTTAATAGCCAGGCACCATCACCTGTATTCACCACATTTGCTTATGCATCCATTTTGTCTTCAGCAATTGTGTCGGGAAGGTGAACACCACAGAATGCTGACTTTTTAGCACAAAGTGTTTTTGCATTGAGGGAGGATGTTAGTAGAGGCCCTGTGGCCACTTCTGATTCTTAGAGCTCCTATAAGACAGGATGGGACTTTTCTGCTGGGTTTCTGACACTGTAACTCTATACAGGAATAGAAAGCCTCATCTTTCTCCCACAGTGGCCACTGGTGGTTTCAAACTGCTGACCTAACGGTAAACATCCTAACATGTAACCCACTACACTATTAGAAAATGATAGAATTCACATATTTACAAAGTGCACTGCTGCTGTTGTAAGGTGCTGTGGAGTCCGCTTCAGCTTATTGCAATCCTATGTATCACAAAATAAAACACCTCGGGTTTCATAATTGTTCTTTTGTTTGAGCCCACTATTGCAGTTATTCTGCCTATTTGTCCCCTGAAGGCCTGACATTCGTTCACTAACCCTCTATTTTACCAAAGAGCATGATGTCCTTCTTGAGGCTCCCAAACCACACTCACCACCACTGAGTCAATTCTCCCCTAGAGCTACCCTATAGCACAGAGTAGAACTGCCACGTTGGAGTTTCAAGGCAGTAGCATTTTTACAGGAGTAGAAAGCCTCATTTTTCTCCCTCAGAAGCTAGTGGTTTCAAACTACTCACTTTGTGGTCAGCAGTTCAACTCATAATCCACTCTGATACCAGGACTGCATTTCTGGGTATATATAATAAACATGTCCAAAGTACCTGAAATCTCTCCATCCTTGGTGCTAAGGAGAAGGCTGGCTGCACTTCTTTTGGGACAGATTTGTTTGTTTGTTTTTTGCAGTCCATGGCGTTGTCAATATTTCCTGCTGCACCCTAGTTCAAATGCACCATGTTTTCCTCGGCCTTCTTTCCACTGTCACGTGCATCTGAGTGATTGAAAACACCCTGGCTTGGGGAAGGGACATCCTAGTGATGTCTGAAAAGGTGCTCATTAATTTTTTCACAGAAATACTTAAGGTGGCCCTTTGGAAGGGATCAAGTCTTCCTACAGCCACAACACACACACACACACACACACACACACACACACACACACAC
>NW_022103911.1:2308382-2316219 GCF_000313985.2 Echinops telfairi | reverse complement strand
AATGTATTTTCACATATAATGCAATTTAACTGTTCCATCATGTTAAGAAGAGGTGTGCAATCACCACAATCACTTCCAGAACATTTTTTTCTCATACTCATTATTGATAGCTTCCCATTTCCCCCCATGCTCCACTGATACGCCTTATGTAACTGTTAATCCACTGTCTCTATAGACATGCTTCTCCTAGACTCCATATGTGGAAAAATCAAACAAAATGCAAACAGTAAGCAAACAAATAAACAAAAATATGAACAAAAATGACTAGATAAAGCATCGAAAGCCCTCAATCAAAAACCCCAGAAAATATTAAAAACTGCAACAATTTAAAATGTGTTAAAAGGGAGATCAAATGATAGGGCATCACATGTTAACCTAACTACATTTGCCATAATCAACTTTTACAATGCTCTCTGTCTGATGGCAAGGCTATTCACATGCCTGTCCTATGTTCAGAGGGAATTTATGGGAGGCTTCATCCATGTGTGGGCACTGCAAATGGATTTGGGGCAATGACTGATATCCACAGCCTTCTGCAAACTGAGTTCAGAATTTAGCTCTAAGACCATTCCCCCCCTTAGCATTTGGATTTTGTTCTTTAAAACCTAATTTTTAATTGAACAAGGTTTATAATGCAAGAATTTGTAATACAAGATTTGTAAGTCAAAAAGTCATACTCCTAGGGATTTACTCCATTCATGCATAGGTTTATTCCAAACATATGTATTTAACAGGCCTTATGGCCTGTGGACAACTGCAGGCAAATTATCTCAGAAATACTCTTATGTGAGTATTTTTTGGAGGCCTTCAATAAAAGGTCCAATCCCAATAGGGCTTTCTGAGATCTACTCGGTCAATTCAAGTCAAGGTCGAGGTGTCAATCTAGAAGATTATGACTGTCTTGTGGGAGCTTCTAATGGGAAATCATGATAGATGTTCTCAAGTGGTGCAGCCTAGCCACAGGGACGTACGCTGAAGTTCATAAAGCATAAGTCAGTGAGAGAAAGACCAGAAGGTGTGCTGAGGATTTTCTCATCACAAAAATGCACCTGCTCATTTTCTGAGGGTAGCAAAGGATGTTCTATGACAATTTCATTGGCAAATATGAATCCTTGGATATTTAAATGTATTAATTAAAAGTATTAACTTGGGAGCGGATACCAGGGGCTTAGGCGGAGAACAAATGTTCTGAGGATGATGAGGGCAATGAATGTACAAATGTGCTTGACACAATGGATGTATGGATGGATTGTCATAAGAGTTGTAGGAGCCCCTAATTAAATGATATAAAACAAACAAACAAACAAATGTATTAACTTGGACATTCAAATGTATCTTTTGTTGCCAAATCTCAAAGAATATTTAAAAGGAATATTTGAATGTTGTGTCCCTTAAGGCTCTTCAACATATGGTTTTGATGTGAGTGTAGAATTGTTTGGGGGATTAGAGGGTTAGAGGGATAGCGAGATGGAAGCACAGCCTTCAGAAGCATATAGATCTCAATGGTAGATAATCAAGCAACAATATCTTCACATTTTGCTGTTTTTGTTTGGCGAAGGTCTCTGTGATTTCATGAGCTAGCAATATGATGCAGTCAGTATATTTTTAGAAGATAACTATATGTAAGGGTCCTGGTGATGCAGTAGTTAAGCACTGTCTGACTAACTGAAATGTAAGCGCTTGAATCCACCAACTGTTCCTACTGCCCCAAAGCCCCAGAAGCTCTCTGGGGTAGTTCCACTCTATCGTGTAGGGTTGTCCTGATCTGAAAGCATCTCACTGTCAATGGGTTTGAGTTTGTATTTGGAATGTAACACAGAGTCTTAATTCCTACTTTTGTCTTAATTACTACTTTTGGGTGCCAGTCCCTGGGGAGAGGCATTGTGCTTGGTGAAGTTGAGGGGCAGTACAAAGGAGGAAGGCCCTTACAAGAGGGATTGACCCAGAGGCTGCAGTAATGAGGTCAGGCATAGGAACAATCCAAAGATGGCACAGACCTGGGCAGTGTTTCATTCTGTTGTGCACTGGGGCACTATGGATTGGAACGAATTCGATGGCATCTAAGAATTACAACAGAGTTCTAACGCTGTAACTTCTTCAAATAAAGATTTAAAATATTCAATTCTCATAGGAAAAAAAGAGTCTTTTAGAGCAGGAGCATAGAGCTCCGAAGAAGATACTTTAGATATAATTCATTGTAACCTAATTAAATGATAATATTTAGCTTACATTTCTTCTTTCTGATAACAATAGAAATACCTTAGTAGTTGTGAGGCCAAAGTACCTCAGTACCTAGGTTATAAAACCAGAAAATATAAGAGAGAGAGATTTTGTTTAAAGCACACTTAGCATTTTATAAAATGATGCTACCATGTGTGGGTGCCCAATCCATTGATCATGAGGATAATGACTGAGGTAATAAATCTACTTCAAGAAGCTCATATTACTAATAAAGAATTTAAGATGCTAAAATAGGACACATTTTGCATACAATTCAGCATCATGTTTAACCCTAATGCTACTAACTAGTTGCTTATTGATCACTAACACCCATATAATTCATAAACCTAAAATAGTTTCTAGATTCTTTATTTTTGTAATTCTTGTCAATGAATTTTTAGCCAAGCATCTGCTACTAAGATGTGATTTGTCAGGGTCTGTAAAAGAAATGGGTAGCATACAAATAAACTCTTTAGGAACATGTGGGCTGCATGTGTGGGGACATTTGAGTAACTCGAGTGGTGCAAATGACTAAGCACCTGCAGTAGGGAAAACGTACCAAGGACTCCCGCACACACCAGTGTAGGGCCAATTGCCACAAAGCAGAGTTCAGACATGTCTCCACCCTGCATCATCTGTTACATTACTGTAACAACCATTCCTCCCATGGCTCTCTGCTTTTCTGCTGAATTCAAAAATATGATGCAATGGCTACATGGACCTCACAGACAATACTGACAGGTACAGGGGTTTCTTAGGGAAGTTAGGAGGTAACGTTAAGGATATAATCTTTTGTCACAGCTTTTTCTTAGCCAGCCATATCTCTCTGCTCCACAGCCTGTCAGCCATGTAGCTCTTGGCCTATGCTTTGTTCGATGAGGCAGGAAGGCTGCCCACAGCAAAAAGAACAAAAATTCTCTCTTAGAATAAGTACATCCAGAATTCTTCTCAGAAGGGATGATGGGGCTAGTTTGTCTCACATATTTTGACTATATTATCAGGAAGGGTTATTCTTTAAAGACTTCCTGCCTTATAGAGGGTCAGCAAAAAAAAAAAAGAGAGAGAGAGAGAGAAAAAGACCCTAAGCAAGATAGATTGACAAGGCAGCTGCAACCGTGGCTCTGGCAGAGGAAAGACCGAGGAGGGAGGAGGTTTGGACATTGCTTCCTTCTGCTGGACATTGAGTCACTATGCGTGGTAACTCACTCCGTGGCCCAGAACAACAGCATGGGCTTGGAAATGAGCCGCCTTGTGTTGGAACGCACTCAAACTAGACCGTGGTAGCACTCATGAACTCGAAGTCACTGCTGTATCAACAAATGATGTTTGTTCTCTTCTACATGGGAACCCCATGTGTGGGAGCAATTGAACCACCACTGACAACCTATGTTCTGAATCAGAGCTATTATACCCCAGAGTTAAAGGTACACAATGTACGTTTATGCCATAGTGTGCCTTCCTGAAATACTACTTAAGACTTTGCATGTCTGATTTTGAGGCATCAAAGAACATTTAGGAAGCCTGGTGGCCTAGTGGTTAAACATTCACCTGCTAAGCAAAATGTTGGCCGTTCCATACCTTTAACTGCTCAATGGAGAAAAGATATAGCAGTCTGCTTCCCTAAATATTATAGCGATGGAAATCCTATGATGTGCTTCTCCTTTGTTCTCCAAGGCCCCTGGAGTTGGAATAAACTCCATGACAATCATGTCAGGGACATTTTGCTTTAAGAATTACACTTGAAAAAAAAAATCATTCTCCCTCTTCTTTTGCCAAGTGTAATCTAAGAATTTATGTTCTTAGTATCCAGCTCGCCTAGGTTTTTCCTTTTGTTTTCAATTCTGTTGGTTTTTTCCCCCATGAAATATATAAGCCTGGTTTTGCCCACAGAAATGAGACTATATAAAAACTCATTGCAGCTGCAGTGAATTATTTAATGTGGCTCTTCCAGCCAAAGTCTCTAACTCCCATCCAATGACCTCTCCCTGCCTGGGGCTGGTGAGAAGGTGGGGGGAAGATCCTGATAGGATTCACCTGGGAGTAATTGCAGACAGGATTCTCTGAAGTGGCATCCTGCTGCATAAACTAGTCCTCCAAGAAACAGGAGAGTGGTGAGCAAACAACGCCATAGACAGGGGAATATCTAGGGCAGTGGGTTCTCAACCTTCCCAATGCCACGGCCCTTTAATACAGTTCCTCATGCTGTGGTGACCCCAAACATAAAATTATTTTCTTTGCTACCTCGTAACTGTAATTTTGCTACTGTTATGAATTGGGCGACCCCTGTGAAAGGGTCATTCAACCCCCAAAGGGGTCACGACCCACAGGTTGAGAACCGCTGAACTAGGGAATTAAAATCAACAAGGAGGAGGACATAGAGAGCCTGGGGTCATTGGAGCAACAGCAATCTAGCTGAGAGGAATTACTAAGAGGCAGAAGAAGGGCGAGTATGATGACGGGATAAGAGAAAGGTAAAAGGAAACCGAAGAATCATCTAAGAAGCAAAGCTATGGATAGAGGTAGAAACATAGGTGTGTACATATGTAAATATGCTAATTAATAAAATAGAACTATTGACATATGCATATATATTTATATATGGAAATATATTAAGGTATTCCCAGAGGAATTGCTGAAACTTTAATGAAGGTCAAACATGATAGTGGGACAAGAGGATAGTAAAAGGAAGTAGAGAAAAGAACTAGGAGGCAAAGGACATTTATAGAGGTATAAATACAGGCACGTACATATGTAAATATATATATAAGGATAGGAACATAAATCTATGTACATATATTATATGTTAAATATTAACGTAGCAAATGGACTTTGGGCCTGTACTCAAGTACTCCCTCAATGCAAGAACACTTTGTTCTAGTAACCTGGCATTCTGTGATGCTCTTCCCAACACAATCACTGAAGACAAAATGGGTCCATTAGGAAATGATGGTGCCAGGCTATTGAAAGATATAGCATTTGAGGTCTTAAAGACTTGAGTTAAGCAAATAGCCATCTAGCAGAGAAGGAACAAGCCCACACGGAAGAAGCACAACAGCCTGTGGGATCATGAGGTGTCTACGGGATCAGGAAACAGGCATCAGAAGACCCCCCACCCCCAGAAACAAACAAAAACATATTGTTGAGAACAAGGTGGGACAGGCAGAGACCCAAAACCCATCTGTAGACAATTGGACATCCCCTCACAGAAGGGTCACAAGGAAGAGATGAGTCATCCAGGGCTCACTATAGCACCATCGAAACACATAATATTCTTCTGGTTCCTTGATGCTTCCTCACCCCCCACTATCATGACCCCAGTCCTGCCTTCCACTGCAGGCTAGGCCAGAGCATGTACACTGGTACAGATAATAGGCCACAACACATAGAATCCAAGTCAGATAAACCCCTCAGGAACAGAAATGGAAGTAGTGTTATCAAGAGGATAGGGGTAAGGGAGGGAGAAGATGGGAGGAAGGGGGAACCGACCCAATGATCAACACACAAACCACCCCACCCCAGGGAGACAAACAACAGAAATCATGGGGGAAGGGAGACAGCAGCGGGTGTAAGATATGAAAATAATAATAATTTATAATTTTTCAAGGGGTCATGAGGGCGAGAGGTGGGAGAGAGGGAAAAAGAGGAGCTGATACCAAGGACTCAAAAAGAAAGTTAATGTCGAGGAAATAATGATGGCAACATATGTACAAATATGCTTGATACAATCGATGTATGAATTGCTATAAGAGCTGTAAGAGCCCCCAATAAAATGATCTTTTAAAAAAAAAGAAAGACAGAAACAGGAGGGGCCATTTCATTATCAGCCAGATCCAGGAGTGGAGCTGTGTCTCTGGTCCCAAGGTTCCTGTGCAAGGAACTTCCCCGTTCCAGATAAGTGCGATCTGAGAGCAGCAACAGAGCCAGGAGCCAGGCATGGAACAGAGCGCTCACAACTAATGCGAGCTTTTGTTCAGGAGACTAGCTTGTGGAGTGGGGGATCTCTTGGTATTTAATAGGTGATATTTGACTTGCTGACCCTGGCAAGTGGGCCTCAGGGCCTCTGCGCAGAGGCTTACAGCAGTGGCCGGCCTCTGGGCACTGCACTTGGGAGCTGGATTTGCTGACCGTGAAGACTGAGCTGAATGCTTGTAGCAGAGTGGTAGGCCTCCTTGGGCATTTATTAATAGATCGGAGATTTTGTAGCATGTCCTTTTAAACAATTATCCTGAGCATTTCTCACGGGCATTCCACTTTATTTCCTTAATAACCCCTGTAGCCATGAATTTTGCTTGTGGATTCTGTGTAGCCATTGCCATGGATATTGGAAATGAAAGAGATAAAATAGTGAGTATTAATTAAGACATTATATTCATCTAATCAATAAAGGTTTTAAGAGCAAAAGAAAAAAAATCTTTCCCAAGTGTGTTCTGCCTTCAGGATATCAAGACAAACGGTTTGCCAAAATCCTTCACTTCACATTTCTTCTCTCTGATGTGTAGATTTTACGGAGTCCTGGTGGTGCAGTGGTTACAAGTTGGGCTGCCATCCTCATGATCAGCAGTTCAAAACCACCAGCACCTCCGACAAAGAGAGCCTGGCCTTTCTACTCTAAACAGTCTCTGAAACCCACAGGAGGTTGCTATGAGTCCGCATTACTCGATAGAGGGAGTTAGAGACATAAAACTGCAGGAATCTCCAGCTCGTGTCTTTTCCAGCCTTCCACCCTCGCGCTTGCTAATTCTTTAAAATGAATCTCTTCCTGTGAACATCTGTCCCTATCAGGTAATCCCGAGACTAAGGCTGAGGTTGGTGGTTCAACCCCACCCGCCATTCCACATCAGCTCCTATAAGGGTTTTCAGTCTTAGAAACTCTACAGAGGCTCACTCTGAGTTGGAATTGGCCCTGTTGCAGAAGGTTTGATTGGGTCGCTCTGCATCCACATTTACATTTAAATCTCTCTGTCTTACTGATTCTGTCTCTCTAGCAGCGGTTCTCAACCTTCCTAATGCTGTGGCCCTTTCATACAGTGCTTCATATTGTGGGGACCCCCAACCATAAAATCATTTTTGTTGCTACTTCATACCTGTAATTTTGCTACTGTTATGAATTGGGCGACCCCTGTGAAAGGGTCGTTTTACCACCCCCAAAGGAGTCGCGACCCACAGGTTGAGAACCTCTGTTCTAGAGCATCCTAAGGTAAAATCCCACGTTCTTTCACAATAATGGGATGCCTTTTAACACACACACCAACACACACACACACACACACACACACACACACACACAGACACTAAAACGGCTGAAAAAGAAATTATAATATTTTCATGCTAGAATCAAATTGTACATAACAATCCCAATTCAACTATCAGAAGTATACTATTAGTCATGAGATGGTATGTTATTTTGAAAGAGTGGATGAATTTTTGTTAATAAAGACAATTTTTTTTGTTGTTATCACAAAGCCTTGTGTTCTGGCTATTGCTGCAGGTCGGTAACTTGTCATGATTACATTTATATTTGGCAAGATTCAGTAACAACCTGGAAACCTGGAAGATGATCCTACAGCTGTCAAAAACAAAACAAAAACAAACCCTTTGCCATCATCGTTTCCAACTC
>NW_022103911.1:2305591-2307135 GCF_000313985.2 Echinops telfairi | reverse complement strand
AGAACACTGGTATCAATATGTTTTTACTTATCTTCGTGTGTGTGTGTGTGTGTGTGTGTGTGTGTGTGTGTGTCTAACAATATCACATGGAAGTTACGTTTTAGTGAAGATAAAACAAAAAGTTACAAAGTCCCTCGCCAGAGAGCTCCCAGACATTCAAGCAGGATTCAGAGGAGGACATGGAAGGAAGCATATAGTTATTGCTACCTCAGAAATCTTGTCTGAAAGAAGAGGACCCCAGGAAAATAGTTACTTGTATGATAGCGACTCTCCTATGGCGTTCCACTGCTGTGTTGGTGATAACAAACTATGGATAGTGTTGTGAAGAACGGAAATTACAGAATATTTAATGGTGCTCATATGCAGCCTCTTCATAGCTCAATAGACAATCATTCAAATAGGACAAGGGGATACTGGATGAAATAAAATTGACAAAGGTGTTTTTTCAGAATTGCATTCTTTCACTATATTTAATTTGTATTCAGAACAAAGAATTAGAGAAAGTAGTCTATATGAACAGCCCATTATAAGAATTGAAGGAAGACTCATTAACAACTTATGATATGCAGATGACACAACCTTAATTGTTGAAAACAAACAGGACTTAAAGCACTTACAACTGAAGATCAAATGACAATGGACTTCAACGTGGATTACAATTCATTATAAAGAAAATGAAAATTCTCATACCTGACCCCATAAACAATATTATGATAAATGGAGAAAATATTGAAATTGTCAACAATTTCATTTTATTTGTACCTGAAACATGTATGAAAGTAGCAGTCAAGAAATCAAATAAGATATTGAATTAGGAAAATATAAAAAAATACCTCCTTAAAACATTGAGTTTCAAAGATGTTACTTTGAGAACGAAGGTTCACTTGAACAAAACCATGATGTTTCCAATCACCTTGTGTGTTTGAAAACTGGGCAACAAATAAGAATGACTGAAGAAAAACGGATGGATCTGAGTTATGGGGTTGGGGAAGAATATTGAATATGCCATGGACTTCCAGAAGAACAAACAGATCTGCTTTAGAGGAAGTATAATAAGAATTCTCCTTAGAAATTAGAGGGGGAGATTTTAGCTCACGTACTTTGGATATGTTATCAGTAGAGACATGTTACTTGATAAAGTAGAGTCAGTGAGGAAGAGGAAGACCCTCAAGTATATGGATGGATACAATGGCTGCGAAAATGAGCGTAAACATAACAATTGTGAGAATGAGGCACTTGTGAGAATCAGACAATATTTCTTTCTTGTTTTCATTGTATTGCTATGAATTAGAATCAATTCATGGAATCTAAGAACAATATATGTCTCTATATAGATATATGTTATGTATATGCATATGCCTCTATATGTTTGTGTGCAACACACAAAAGTAAGTTAACAATTACATGTATATGTGTGTATGCATGTGTAAAATTATGTTTCATATAGATGAAACACAAATTTTGCAGTTCAATTCCTTAAGTAGTACAGGGAAACACAAATTTTGCATTTCAATTTATTAAGTAGCTATGTTTAAGAGCCACCA
>NW_022103911.1:2302020-2303090 GCF_000313985.2 Echinops telfairi | reverse complement strand
TCTCTCTCATTTTTTCCATCTGTGGATCTTGTCTCTCTCAGTTTTGGCATCAGGTCAGGAGTTTCCAATGGAACATGTTCATAGCCAGTCCATCTAGTTATGACTGAGTTTCCCCCAACCCCCACTCTATAAGGATCACACAGGGAGCCCCTGCTGCGTGCTTTACTTTCACTCCTAGAATTGGGTCTTTGCTGTTGGGCACAGACTTTTCCATGCAAAGCAAAACTGCTTGGTTTCAAAATGTTGAAAGCTAGAGAGTCATTTTTGTGGGTTTGTTGGTTTTTCTTGTTGGCTTCCCTTCAAAGGTAACTATCCTGTTCTCTCAACAATTCTGGATGAGGTCTTCATGTTGTTTTCAAATACAATTGTAGTGATACAGACATGTCTGGGGGGAGCTCAGCTTTTCCAAGCCCTCTTACTCTACATTGCTTTAAAACAAAAGCCTGTCTCTTCCTGGAAAAAAATGAACTATCCTTTCTAGTGAATCCAATCAAGCCTAGCAGGTTTGCAAGCTCTCTGTAATCATAATTCCCCGTTTTCATTTGTATTCTATATGTTTGGTTAGTCCTGGTAGCAGGACTATGAATTAAACTGCTAACCACAAGGTCAGTGGTTCAAACACATCAGTGGTTTCAGCAGAGACAGGTGAGAATGTCTACTCCTATAAAGATTTACGTCTCAGAAACCCACAGGAGGCGTTCTACTTTATTCTATAGAGTCAGAATTAACTTGCTGGCCGTGAGTTTTGGAAGTAAGGTAAACCAGTATCCATTGTACAGGCATCCTGAATACAATCCTCTCTAAAACACAAATTCATTATTTTCTGCTCCACCCCAAATCATTCCATTTGTATGCATATGGTCTTGGGTCTATGGCAGGTTTTAATATAGCATGCCCTAACGTTCAGTCAAAAATCTTATGAAGTAGTCCAGTCCACACCACACCCAGCCACCCCAGAAGCTGCTTCTTTCCCCCCTGCAGCTTCACTCTAAACCATCGAAGAATCAAACATTTTGCTTCCCATGCCCCATTCTTTTTTTGTCTTACAAAATTCCATGCTTCCATGTGGC
>NW_022103911.1:2286076-2299692 GCF_000313985.2 Echinops telfairi | reverse complement strand
CCCACAGCTGCTTGCTATATTGCATTGTGCCGCACAATGGGGTAAGCCTCACTCCAAATTACTGAGGGTCTTGGAAAAGTCAAATTGACACAAAACCTAACTGTGACACTGAGTATTTATATAATGTCCACTACCGTCATATCTGATCAGAGACTGGACATCCCAACATGTGTGTAAACATCAAAATTGCCCATTTATTTATCAAAAACAGTTTCAGGATATTGCTATACATTTAATTCTTTGTGATCATTTTCCCAATTCCTTCTTACTTTAGAGATCATGAATTTTAGTTGCCTGTTTGTATACCCAGAATACTGCTGTTAGCTGATACCAAACTGGCTTGGAATCAGTGAACTTAGGTACCACCGAGCGCAGTATTGCCCAGTCTTATGTATGTCATCTCCATGATCACTGACACATGTGAATCTATTGCTGTGGCCATCGTGCAAATCCATCTAACTGATGGCTTTTCTCTCTGTTTTTCTTTCTTTTTGTCCCTTCACTTACAAACATGATATAATAATTGGTCTTTCCAACACTCTATCATGGAATATTCTGAAAGACCACTCTTAGATAATGTTTTCCAGGAACATAAGTAGATTCTAGAAAGTACAATAGATCAGAATTCCTCTGAATAGTCTATTTGTTTCTTTGTTTCCTTCTTCAGCTTCCCACACAAAAATAGAATATCATAAAAAATTATTTTCAAAGTTTCTGGGCTTGTTAACTTAGATATCTTAGATTCTCAACACAAAATGCACATTAAAACACAGAAGGCATTATTATTATATTTAGCAGAGAATAAAAGCGTTTCAATCTGTTCAGCCAAGTAAAATAAATTAAGCCTACTGTTCTGGGAATAGGAAGGAAAAAAGGAGAAGGAAGGAGTTTTCTGAGTTAGAAATTGCTGAACATTAAGTAAAATACACGATAAAATAAGAAGAAAACCAGAAAATATTAAGAAAACATTAAGCATCTACATCGATTTCATTTTGTATAAACTGGAAATATAATATTCAATAAAATGGATTCTCGATATAGCATTTTGATCTCAAAATGCCACATATGTGGTAGATATTATTATTTAATCACTGTAGAAATCACATTATGTAAGGGTAAAACCAAATGTACTTCACATTTTTATTTTTATTTTCAAAGTTTTACCTATATCACCAGGAGATTTTTTCCAATATTATGCATTTTATATGATGTTATGTAATTGTGAGTACTGCTGATACTTATAAAAAGCATTTAATTCAAAAAGCTTGTATTTTTTTCCCATTAAAATTAAGAGATTAGTACTTTGTAGGTCCACACACCACACTTTTAACCTGCCATGACAGAAGTTTCGGAGGTGAAAAAATTCTTCTTTGGAACGCACAGACTATGAGCTGCTGAATTTCTAATTCGTGGAGGAAACCAAGATAGCTGATCCAATATTTCAATAATTGTAAGAAACATTTATGACAAATTTAAGATTCTATGTCCTTAGTAAATTTTTTTGATAATTGTTTTATTTTATTCAACTTCTCATTTTGCTATAATTATAAATTCACATGAAACTGTAAGAAATAAATCAGAAGATCTTATGGATTCTTCACTCAGTTCCCTTCAATAGTAACAACTTGTAAAATTACAGTACAATATCACAATGAATATATTGACATTATAATACAATTAACCAATCGCATTCATATTGCTCTTTATTCATTGTTTTCGCCTCGGGATTGTTTGTTTTGCCTATCTTAATATAGACAGACATAGGGAGAAAGAAACCGAAAAACCCCAGAAACCCAGTTGTTCCAGGTCTGTCTGCTGACCATTTTGAGTGTTTTCCAATCAGGTCTGATGAGGTGCCAAGCCCTAAATTGATGTGCATGAAAAACGGGAAAAGATTTTATCTCAGACATTAAGTGTTATCTGCATTTCAAATGCATATTTTTTAGCCAATTGGTAATGAAAATCTTTGAGGAATCCTTCCCTTCCAATAAATTCCGAGTAACATGGCAGGTCAGCAAAAACAGTGAAAGGCTCTTAAACCAATGGGTTGACACAGTGGCTGCAATAATGGGCTGAAGCACCCTACCAGTGATGAGCATGGCACAGGACCGAGGAGCATTTCTTTCCATTGTACAGAAGGCCACTGCGTCCTTGTTGATTTTAAGTTCCATTGAGTTGGTTCTGACCCATAGCGACTGTATACGCAACAGGAGGAAACCCTGCTCGGTCCTGCGCCCTGCTCACAATTATTCCTAGGCTTGAGCCCCTGGCTGTGGCCGCTGCGGATCTGTCCTTTCAAAGGCCTTCCTCTCCCTTGACAACATGGACAAAGTCTGTAATAGAATGTCTCACCATCCTTGCCTGGTCACACATTTTCCACGACTGATTTGTGCAACCCCTGGTACTTTCAATATTTTTCACCAGTAACACAATTCAAGAACGTTGATTCTTCTTTGGCTTTCCTTATTAAATGTCCAACTTTCATATGCATATGAGGCAATTGAAAACACCATGGTTTGGGTCAAACACACATTAGTCCTCAAAGTAACTTTCAGCATTTTAAAGAGATTTTGTGCACTTTAAGGAGGTTTGGTGTGGCAGCTTTACCCAGTGCACTGTTTGTTTGCTTTTTATCTCTCTACTGTAGCTTCCATGAACATTGATTGTAGATCAGAACATGTCAGAATCCTTGATAACCCCAATATTTTTCCATTTATCATGATGATACCTGTTGGTCCAGTGAGGATTTTGAATTGTAAACCATTCTGAAGGCTGTAGTCCTTGATCTTCATCAGTAAGTGCTTCAAATCCTCCTCATATTTAGCAAGCAAAGTTGTGTCGCTGTGATAGGTTTAATGTCATCTTGGCTGGGTCAGGATTCTCCCATGATGTCATCGAGCATAGCATAATCAATTACATGATGGAATCTTCTATAAGCACGCAGATGCTCATAGAATATAGTGGAGTGTTAATACCTTAATCTGGTTTCAGTCTTGATACAATTGAAACAGTTTTCAGTAAAGGTGTGACCTATTTGTGACTTAAGTTGATAGTGTGAGAGAGTTAGCTCACCTCTTCTGCCAGGTCTGGATCTTGCATCTGGTTCATGGACCTCCTTCCATACTTCCTGTCCATCCAAAGAGTTAACCCTGGATTAATTCGACTCTGCATCCACTGCTCATTGGTCTTCCTGCTTCATGACCCACACCACCACTCTTCTCACCACCAATTACATGTGCCAGGAGAAGCATCTAGATCAGTGGTTCTCAACCTTCCTAATGCCACGACCCCCAACCATAAAATTACTTTCGTTGCTACTTCATCACTGTAATTTTGCTACTGTTATGAATTGGGCGACCCCTGTGAAAAGGTCATTCAACCCCCAAAGGGGCTGAGACCCACAGGTTGAGAACCACTGATCTAGATGAACATCTGACCCATGGACTTGAACCACAATGGACTTACTTATGTCTAAAACTTTGTGAACCGCTTTCTTGATATAAATGTATTTCTATATATACATATATGTGTCACTTGTTTTACCTCTCTAGAGTACCCAATATAACACAGTCTCAATGAGTCAGAACAGACATGAAGACATGTCACAACAACAATTCTAGTGTAGACTATGTCATTCAGCACAACCCCAGGGTTTTCATTCTGCCTCTCGATTATTGGAGTCTCTGGATATACTACACTTAATTACTTCATATAAACAGAATTTGAAAGGTACATCTATAATATTAAATCATATCAGGCTTATGAATTTCAACTATTTTGAAATATCTATTTTTTCAAAACAGCAGTCTCTCCTCCCTCCTCCATTTCATTGGGTAATTAAGGTTTGACTGCAGTTTTATAAGCCTTTATCTGTAAAAGGTTTTGCTCAGTGACAGGTCCTTAAATGGCCATGTGGAATACAGCTGTTGAACACATAACTGAAAAAGAGATATGGGATATAAATAACACAGGATAGTTTTCTAAAATGCAAATCATTTACATCCTACCATTACTATCGGGGAGGGATAGGGTGGAGTTTCATAGAAGGTTTCAGAAAGAAGATGTAAAAAACAGATTTTTTCCTTTTCTGTTTGTTTAATCATTAGTGATTTTCCAGACATAGTGTAGGGGTTCTGGTTTGAAAGTGCCTTAGGCAGGGCTTCAGAGAGGTCTGATTCCATAAAAGCACACTATTTCCATTAAAGTCCACATCGAGAGCTAAAGGATACGCCATTCTTTCAGGGGAAGCAACACTCATAAATCCGAGTAACATAAGCAATTCTAAAATAAAATAAAGTTGGAGCATACAATGACTTAGGGACTGTTTTTCACATTTTTTGAGGAGACAAAGGTTTCCAAAGAAATAGAACTTGCATTTCCACCCTACTGCTCATGTCAGTAACACTGGTTGGCTTGAACTTTTGCTTTCTCAAAGTGACACAAAAAGCATAAAACCACCTGCGCGGCCCAGGAGGACATTTTCAGAAACCTTGTGATAATTTAAGTCGACTAACTGAACCAATGTCAGCAGAAACCAGTGACACATGTCTTTTCATTGAGCTTCTTAATCTTCCGAACTTTTCAGGATCTGAAAACAAAATGTGATTTACCATTCTATACATTTCATTGCTCCAGATTTTTATATTTCTCTAACCAATCCACACCGTTGTGAACAGAGAACCCAAAGCGCCTTCTTGATTTTTCTTTTAGCCAAATAAATGAAAGCACATATAAAACTCAGCTAAACTTGTCTTATACCTGATGTCCCTACAGAGCAAGAGAGTTGGCTTGGAGAGAAAAGAAATAGAGTATTTTTAATAGGTTGCAAGATAAATCATAAAAAGATTGTGAAAAACAGTGTACGATGTGAGGAAAAACAAAAAGTTGTATTTCCAGCATCAGCATTTCACTTGAGCTCTGCATGAAGCTCAGAGAAACCCCTTGTGTAGGACTTATAATTTTTACATGGAAAGAAAAAGTGAAAAAGAAATGTATTTCTTGAGCTTCCAATTTGGTTGGTTTATTGATCTTTTGTAAGAAACTGGAAGCCCAGAGATCTCTACAGTACATTGATCCCTTAGGAGATGCTCCATTGTTTCTTCATTAAACAATGACCTACTCCTCCCTCTACCTCCTTCAGAGAACATAAAAATACTGGAGGAAATCAATAGAATTCTACAGCTGAAAGTGAACAGAATGATTGATAACTGATTGGTATTTTGGCAGGGAAAGACCTTACAGGTTTTTATTGGAAGGTAGGCTAAAGTTTAAAGAAGGAACTGGAGCTACTTTAGATGGACTAATATGGTCTGGAAGTGGCAACGGGAAGGTTTTGACAGTTAGTAGCTGACTAATTTTTGCTTTATTTATCAGATTTGTTATAAATTAGCCATTTGATGAATATTCTAAAAATAGAGTCCCAATTTAAAGAGGCAATGCCATTTCTTAAAGTAAACTACAGGTTTGATACTGTCTATTTACAGTTTATCTAAATGAGCAACTTCATATTTTTTTATGATATGACCATTCGGGTTCAAAAGTAAAATTTTCGGAAAGCAGGTGTTGTGAGAATGATGAAGTCAACATATGTACTAATGTGCTGGACACAGATGATGTATGTACGGATTGTGACGAGTTGTAGGAGCCCCTAATAAAATGATTATTTTTAAAAAAAGGTAAAATTTTCTTAAAAAAGTAAAATTCAGGACAAAACCTAGAAGGATAAGGTTGAATGTTCTGAATCAAATGTCTCTTTCAACTGATAAAGCACAAAGGAGACCTGCTGGTGTCGTAGGTTAGTTATTGGCCGGCTAACCATAAGATCAGTAGTTCAACCCCAGCAGCTGCTCTGCAGAAGAAAGATCTGACTGTCTGCTCCTGCAAAGAATTGCAATTTCAGACCCCTTAAGGGGCAGCTCGACCCTGTGCGTGAGGGCTGCTCTGAATCAGAATCAGCCCCGGGCAGTGAGTTTGATCTCGGTTTGGTGTAACATAAGGAGCCCTGGCAGTGCCCTGCTGGCGGGCCTAAAGGTGGGTGGTTGGAAGCCAGCCACCCCCAGAGGAGGGATGTGGCAGTCTAAGTTCCTTGATGGTATTGCCTTGAACATCTGTGGAGCAGGTCTACTCTGTGCTGTAGCATCCTGATGAATTGGAATCAACTCTATGCCAAGAGGACTTGCTGTATATTTCTCCAAACTTTAGCGATCAATAGTGAGAATGATCGTAAGAATTAAATAAGATAATCCATTGCCTCACTCTTTGTAAATAGGAACACAAAGGTGGAAAGCCCACATGCTGGCTGGTAAACTGCAGTAAGTGGAGGTCCAGAGAGAGGTGACTTTCAAGTTAGGTTTGAAATATGAGAAGTTCATTGTGCAGACTGGGGGATTTATTTCAAGGAGAAGAAATACTCACACAGCCATTTTGAAGAACCATGATATGTTAAGAGAATGTCAATCATTCTCTTGCTTGTGTAATATATGTCTGTCATTATGGACCAAAATTGTTGAGAACTACAGGTAGTTGTTTATTGAGATTGGATATGGACCAAGAGACAGTTGTTTGAACAAGACAAAGGGATGTAACATGATTTAAAATCATAAAAACAGTGCATCATGGTTCCATCCCTACATATCCTATTCAATCTGTAGCTGAGCGAATAATCCAGAAAGTGAACATTATGAAAAAGAACACAATATCTAATTGTAGGAAGACTCGTTAACAACCAGCACTACGTTGATGACTCAAACGTGCTTGGTGAAAGGGAAGAAGATTTGAAGTACTTCCTCAATGAAGTTTAATAACGATTGCCTTCGATGTGGATTGCACATTAATTAACATTAAAAAATTAATGTTAAATTTTTAATTTCAAATTTAAATTTTCAAAACTAGATCAATAAACATCATGATAAACAAAGAGAATATTGAAATTGTTCAAGATTTCATTTTAAGTGTATCCACAGTCAATGATCATGGAAGTACCAATCAAGGAATCAAATATAAGTTTTATTGGGAAATCCGCTACAAAAGACCTCTTAGCAGTGTTTAAAGCAAACATACTATTTTACAATTTGAGGTGTCTGACCCAAGTCATGATATGCATGTGAAATTTGTACAATGTATAATATAAAGAAGACCTGAGTAGAATTGATGCACATGAATTATAAAGTTGATAAAAATATAAAATACATTGTAAACCGCCAAAAGAAAAAAAAATTGTCTCGGGAAAAATGTATCATGAGTGCTACTTATGAACTAGAATGGTGACACTTTATCTTGTATGCTTTCATCATGCTCTCAGGAGAGAACAGTCTCTGGAGAAGGGCATGAAGCATGATGAACCAAAAGATCAATGAAAAAACAAAACAGAAAGTCATCAATGAAATGGATTGATGCAATGGTTGCAGCAATGGGTTTAAGTACATCCACTCTTGTGAGGGTGACCTAGGGCAGGACAGTATATGCATGTCCTAACAGATTGATTTGTACCTAGCAACAGCAATGATCCCAGCATTAGCATGATTGAAAGTAAGAGCTAGAATAAGAGAGAGAGAATAGTATAGGGTTGAATCATGACTAGAATAACTAATATTGCGTCACCTGTGCTTGACTTTAGACAATTCTTATAAAGATGTTTCTTTTAAAAATTTTGAAGAACAGGTCTGAAGCTCAGAAAAAGGCTAGGTATAAGAATTTATACTCTGACATCTGTAGACAATTTGGCTATGAGCATAAATAAGATTCAGAAAATCATTAATTCCTAGACTTAACTTTCATAAGAATCGTTTGTAAAATACTATGAGCATATGGATGCATGGTCTCGACTCAGAAATATTGAGTCAGAACTTTGGAGTGGTCTTCTTGCCATTTACATTTTTCAAATCCTAGAAAAGACTCTGATATGCAGTCAGGATTGAGAACCTCTGGATTAAAGTTTGGGAACTATTGGCTGAAAAAACAAGTAATGAAACTAAATAAGTGACCATGTAAGAAGAAGACTGTTTAAAAAATAGTCAGAAGAGCACATTTTTGGCAGTGGGGGGCATGTCATAGGAGGAGATCCACAAAAACAACCATCAACAAGTGAGAATGAAGCGATGAAGAAGCCAGAAGGAATTTTGAGGAAAGCTGAGTCAACAATATCAAGGGGAGTGTTACTACTAAGGATAAGCAATGTAAAAATAAAAGACATCCAAAATTGGTTTTCCTTAATTACACTTCACTTTGGCATATTGATAGAAGAGGATCGTTTAAGTTGTAGAAAGAGTACGCTCAATTTTACTGTGTTTTGCGAATAGGCCACAGCAGGCTTGCCCAGAGAACAGCGTTAAGGCGATTTTTTATTTCTCTGAGGCTGGAAGCCAGACAGGTACAAGGGAAGATCTGTAATCAAGAAAAAGACTAAATAAACTCTATCATAGACATCAGCCTGACCCTTCTGTTTAGAAACATGCAAGAGGCACTGTGTATATCCTCCAGCTGCAAAATGTTTTTGAAGAAAGAAGGCCAGCAAATTTTCCAAAGAATTGTTGAGACTGTGAGCTGCAAAGGGAATGGAGCAAACTTTACTTCAAAGTCACTACAACAAATGTCAGTCTTATCTCAAAACGTCTGGCACTCGTCTTAATTTACATTGAAACTTTGCATCAGGGCCAAAGCCTGAAAGAAGATGATGTAGGACCACAGCTGCAATATAATGGGGGGGTGGGGGGGGAATCAAGTGTGTAAATCCAAAGCATTAAAACCTCTCAAAGCAGCCAACCCGGAAAACACACGCTTGTTCTGCCCTGAGGACAGACATATAGAAAAGTAATAACTCCAACAACATTTTGTATTTTGCCGGGTGTTCAGTAGTATGTGCAATTCCTCCACTGGGGAATAAGTGGGAATCCACTGCACTTCCACACATACCGGGTCCTTTGTGTGGCCTTCTCTCCCATTTTCACCCAAGGGTCCTCATTTCCTTTTGTCCAACTTTTCTACACCTTTCTGCCTTTTCGTCTTTGATTTTGTGCAAATGTTGTCCTTTTGATTTCATTTAATTGATTATTCTAAGAATCAATTGGGTATTGTTGCTTATTTTATGGTCATATCTAATGTTTGGGTGCGAGGTGGTCTCCAGGACTGGCTTCAATTCCAGGTCAGAAGGGCTCCTCCAGTCTCCCTCAGATCAATAAGTCTGTCTTTCTTTTTTGTGAATTTGATCGGTTGCTCTGTTCTGCACCCTCTGTTGTGAACTTAGAGCAGTTTGCAGTGGTAAACAGGCACCACTTAGTGTTTTGGTCACAGAGTTTCAGAGTTGTGTGAAAACCTGCATTTCATGTGCTCCACTGGTTATTTGGACTGACCGTTCCCTGGACTCATTGGTTGTATTCACTTTTCTCTAAGAGCAAGGAAACAAGTACTCGTATCGTAGAAAGCCTTTCTGAAGAATCTAGACTGCACTAACCAAGGTAAGACACAGACATTGTCTTTGAGACCTATGCGGTGTAGAGTGATGTAGAGACTTCCCCATATTTATGGCCCTTGTACATCATGCCAAGGAACTTCATCTGGAAAGGTGTTTGAAAATATCTAAGAAGTTTCCATGACTGCACCCTTGTGTGATGTAGAAATATCCACAACCATACCTATACATGCAGGTAGGTGTGCTTTCTTACACTGGCTTACAACTTTATAGCATACCTATCTACTTATGTATAAAATAATGAATTATTGTCTGCTAATACTAATGTGACCTGATAGAATGCTCAAACTATAGAGCGATATCATTGATATTACACGCAAGTAAAATTTTCCTTAAGCTAATCCAACAGTGGGTGCAGGGGTACAATGATGGGACTGCCAGGAGTTCAGGCGGGATTCAGAAGAGGATTTAGAACAAGGGATATAACTGCTGATATCAGATGGACCTTGGCTGAAAACAGAATACCAGAAAGATGTTTAATTGTGCTTCATTGACTATGCAAAGACATTTGATCATGTGGACCATAATAAACAATGGACAGCTGTGAGACACTCATTAGAACTTGACCATGAATCAAGTGCAGTAGTTGTGCTACCAAAACAAGGAACTATTGTATGGTTTAAAATGAGGAAAAGTATGCGTCAAGGTTGTGCCCTTTCATTACATTTGTGAATCTGTATACTGAGCACATAATCAGAGAAGCTGGCTTATATTAAGAAGAACATCCCGCCAGAACATCAGCCCCATTGTTTTCTACTTAGGGTTGCTTATCCTGCCAGTCTTGTATAGATACACATGAAAAAAAAAAAAAAAAGATAAGAAAAGCCTATAAATACTTCCAGGTCTGTCTGTTGACCTTTCTGAATGTTTTCCAATAGAATCTGATGAAGTGCCAAGACCTACCCCCAAAATCTACTTTGGGGATTCTTCATGGACTTCATTACTTTGCTCCCTTTGCTGCTTCTGGGCACAATCCCTGCAATGTGTCTCCAGTGCTGTCTCCTGTAGCGCTATGGGTCAGTGAGGGGGCACTGTGTCTCCTGGTAGGGCGGACCCTACGATCCAGTTTTTGCATTGGCTGCTCTGAGCAGGAATATCATCCTTGAGCTTGGAGGGCTTGGTTTCAGTCCACTATCTCTTTCTCTCTCCTTCCCTTTTAGTTTGCTCCCATGTGTTCTGAAGAGAGCTGCCTCTCCCCAAGCTGTAGCTTCAGTACTGTCCTCTGTAGTGCATTATCCTGTATCCTGGGGATGGGTCCACATAACTGGGATTGGGGCCAGCCCCACAGACTTCTTTATTGGTTTCCTGCTTCATGCCTGTACGCTGTTTTCAAGTCCTGTCACACCAGATTGAGGGACAAGGGAACAACAAGTGATCTGAAATCAATGGTGAGGAGGGCATAGAATGCCTGGTGGGCTGAATCAAGTGCAATGTAGCTGAAAGTAATTACTGAAAGCCAAATGAAGGTCAAACATGATAGTAGGGCAAAAGGAAAGTAAAAGGAAATAGAGGAAAGTACTAGGAGGCAAAGGACATTTATAGAGGTATAAATACAGGTATGTACATATGTATATATATTTACATATGATAGGGACATAGATCTATGTTCATATATTATGTTAAATATTAAGGAAGCAGACATATCTTGGGCCTCTACTCAAGTACTCTCTCAATACAAGAACACTTTGTTCTAATAACCTGACATTCTGTGATGGTCAACTTCCCAATACTATCACTGAAGACAAAGTGGATGCATAAGCCAATTGCTGAAGAAGGTTGATGGTGCCTGGCTATCAAAAGTTTTAGCATCTGGGGGTCTTAAAGGCTTGAAGATAAACATGTGGCCATCTAGCTGAGAAGCAACCAAGCCCACTGAGATAGTTTATTGTGCCAGCCTGACCGATAAACACATGTGGAATTAATTGAAGGGCAGAAAGGTAAATGGCTCGGCGAGCCTCGCCTTTCTTGTAGCTTGCTCTTTGATCATCAGACCAGTGTGCGGCTGCCTTGCTTGTTCTGTGCCTCAATTTGCAAACTACACTACCCGTGGGACACCTAACCTATGGACTCTGTCTCTGTAATTTGAGATCCCTTTAAGACCTGCCTCGCCACAGAATTGGAATGTACATCTCTGGAGCTGGGGACTGACTGTTGGTGACCTGGCTGACAGTTGGTGACCTGCCTTGCTGTTTGCTGCCTGTGCCAGGATAGCCTAAATCTCTCTACAGAGGACTACCTGGTGACCCTCAAGACCTGAAGGACTGCCAGTGTCTCACAGCTCTCATGGGAGTGAGATGTACTGGGCCACTTGTACTGCTTTATAATTTAACTGTTCATTTCTTGTATTATATATCTATATATCTGGACATAATTTAACTGTTCATTTCTTGTGTTATCTATCTATCTATCTATCTTTATAAAATTATTAGCGATCTGGTTTTGTCTCTCTAGAGAATCCTGTCTAACACACCCACATAAAAGAAGCACACCAACCTGTGTGATCATGAGGTGTCAATAGGATCAGGTAGACCCAGATCAAACAAGGAGACCCAAAGCCCATCTGTAGACAATTGGACATCGCCTCACAGAAGGGTCACAGGAAGGGACAAGCCAGCCAGGGTGCACTATAGCACTGATGAAACATACAATATTCGTCTAGTTCTTTAATGCTTCCTCTCCCCCTACCCCACTATCATGACCGCAATTACCTTACAAATCCAGCTAGACCAGAGCATGTACATTGGTACTGATAAGAACTCTCAACACATGGAATCCAGGACAGATAAACCCCTCAGGAACAATAACGGAAGTAGCAACACCATGAGGATAGGGGGAAGGTGGGGGGAGAAAAGGGGAACTAATTGCAATGATTGACCTATAACTACCCCCACCCCCGGGGATGAACAACAGAAATGTGGATTGAGGGAGACAGTGATTTGTGTAAGATATGAAAATAATAATAATTTATAAATTATCAAGGGTTCATGAGGGAGGGAGGAAAAAATGGGCCCTGATACCTAAGACCCAAGTAGAAGGAAAATGTTTTGAAAAGGATGATGGCAGCATATGTGCAAATGTGCTCAACACAATAGATATATGGCTTGTTATAAGAGCTGGAAGACCCCCAATAAAATTATTTCAATAAATAAATAATAAACTTTATCAAACTGATTACACTCCGTCCCCTCTGGCAAATAAAGAAGAATGTGACATCAGGATTGGATGAAGGCTTATTAACCACTACACTATACAGACAATACAACCTTACCTGCTAAACGTGATGAGGAATTGAAGCACTGGCTGATGAAGATTAAGGAGTGTAGCCTTCAGAATGGATTACCGTTCAATGTAAGAAGACCCAAATCCTTACAACTGTTAAAAAGACAAACCGATCTGTATTGAAAGAAGTCAGGTCAGAGTGCTCCTTAGGGGCAAGGAGGGCAAGACTTTCTCTTACATACTTTGAACATGTCGTTGGGAGGGATCAGACCCTGAAGAAAGACATCATGTTTGGCAAAGAGCAAGGGCGGCAAAAAGGAGGAAGCCCCTCGATGAGATGGATTGACACGCTGACTGCATCGGTGGGCTCAGGCCTCGGAACCGTTGTGAAGATGGCCCAGAGCCATGCAATGCTGCCTTCTGCTGTGCTTCTGGATGCTGTGAGTTGGAGCCAACTCTATGACACCAAGCAGTAACAGCAATGCTGCTGTTGTAGAATTGTCAATAACACAGTGGCTTCGTTTAACCTTGGTATTCTGATTTCCCCATATTTTGTCTCACATTCTACATCTCTTCCAAAATTATTAAGACTTGCTTCCTATTGGGTTGCAAGTTTCCCTCTCTTCTCATGGTAACTTTCACACAATTTTAATTTTCCTGTTTGTAAACCTTTCATTTTTAAAAATAAGTGTCTCATATGATATTGGTCATTTTTACATTTCACTCAGCATTACATCCTTCAAATTCATCCAGGTGTGAGCTCCTTTGTATTTTTTGTTATATTTTATTGCTGGATAGTATTCCATTGTGTGTACGTACTACAGTTAGTTTATCCATTGTTGGACACTTTGGCTGTTTCCATATGTATCTTATTGTGAATAATGCCATAAGAAACATGGCTGTGCATATGTCTATTCCATGACTCTTTTCT
>NW_022103911.1:2283237-2284724 GCF_000313985.2 Echinops telfairi | reverse complement strand
TTCTCAGTCTTCCTAATCCATTTTCCAGGTTGCATACGTATATGAAGTGATGGGACAGGTCATGGTTTGGATCAGGCACACGTTAGCCCTTGAGGTGCCTTTTTTGGGGAAATCCTTTGGAGCAGATTTGACCAAGGCAGGCTGTTACCTATTCCCTAACTTCTAGTTCTGTAGTCATTGATTGTGTAGGCATGTAAAGTTAAATCTTTTAGAACTTCAATTTTTACTTTCATTTATTGTGATGTTCTTATGAGCCTAGTTGTATTTTTTTATGTTGAGGTATTATCCAAATGGATGTTTTACATATGTGACATTCATCTCTAAGTGCTTTGAGTCCTCTTCACTTTCATCAAGTACAGTTGTGTCATTTGTGTGTTATAGAAGACCCATGTTTCTTTACATAATCCCCCTTCTTGAATTATGTTTTTAACATACAGATTGAATGGTGCACGGATGCAGTCCTGAAGTACACCCTTGCTGATTTCAAACCATGCAGTATCCCTTATTCTATTGGAGTGGCTACCTCTTCTTTAACATGTAGGCTACCCAAGAGGGCAGTTAAGTATTCTGAAGTCCTCCTTCGCAATGTTGTTTGTAATTTGTTATGATCCACTTCACTGAATGCCTTTGCATAGCCAGTAGGATACAGATAAACATCTTTTTGGTATTCAATCAAGATGCATCATTTGTCAGCAATGATGTGTCTTCTGCAACATATTTTTTGGAATATACCTTGAATTTCTGGCAGTCTCCAGAAATAAAGCACCAACATTTCAGCTATAAGTGATATTAAAATTATTGTTTGATAATTTCTGTATTTTATTGGATAACCAACCCTTCTTTGAAATAGATAGCAATATGGATCTCTGCCGGTTAGTTGACCGGGTCATTATCTTCTAAATATCTTGGAATGGAGGAGTGAGCATCTCCAATGTTGCATCCCTTTATTGAAACACTGGTATTCTGGTAACTCTTGGAGCCTTGTGTTTGGCCATGCCTTCAGCGCAACATAGACTTTTCCTTCAATGCTTTTCATTTGTGACCATTTGCTACCACCCGAAATGCTTGAACTGCAACCAATTCTGCCTTGGGACAATATATTCTGTGTATTTCTTTAATAGTCTATGCTCTTTCCATCACTCAATATTTTACTCATTGAAAATTCCTCAATATTGCAACTTGAGGTCTGATTCCCCCCACCCCACCCCACGTTCTTTCAGCTTGAGAAATACTGCTGTGCCCTTCCTTTTTGATTTTCCAACTCCTGGTCTTTGCACATTTCATTTTAATCTTTCCTTTCTCAAGCCACCATTCAGAATGTTCTCTTCAGCCCTTATTCATCATTTCTTCCTTGCACTTTAGCTTCTCAGAGGGATTTTCATACACTATTGTGACATCCATTTCAGTCTTTTCTCATTGTCTGCTTGGTAAACTTTTGCTCTCATCATGTAAGATATCCTTGATGTCATTCCAGAAATTGTCATGCC
>NW_022103911.1:2280676-2282394 GCF_000313985.2 Echinops telfairi | reverse complement strand
GCAAAGCACATTCTGTTCTGTTCTATAGGCTGCTTTCAGGCGAAATCCACTAGTGGTTTAGTTCCTTGTTTTTTAATTCACTAGTGCCTGTGATTTTGCTCTATCTCCCCAAAGACTCAACTTTTATGGCTCTCTCCCTACAGCGCAAGACACCGTGCAGTTTTCTATAATTCATTGCAATGACTCCACAGAACATACAGGCAATGCTCATGATTATGGAGTTTATTCGGGAAATTAACAGGTAAATATTCATGTGAGAAATGCTTGGGAAACAGCTTCTCAGTCCGAACAGTTTCTTCTCTGCGGTGTCTTCAGGAAGGTCTCTCTCTAGCCCTTGGCCCCTTGGCCTGACCTCTACCCTGCTCAGACAAAGTTATATAGTTCTTATAGGGACACGAGTAAATGACCAAAGATCATACAGCTGCAGTATAAGCTTCAACTCAAAGACACTCAGTTCCAGCTCTGTGGGCCAGCAGGCCCAGATCCCCTAATGAAGAACCCAGAGGCAACCCACTGCATCAGGCAACCTCTTTCCCCAAAGCAGTCTGCTTTACTTGCTCTGAGATAGGGAAGCCCACCCTTCTGTCGCCTGCTCTGGTTCCTGGTTCTGCTGTTGCCGCTCCTCAGCCACTCCTCAGGGGTCACAGCACTAAGGAGCATCATGGCTGTACTTTTTCCTGGATGTGTTGATTCTTTTGGCAATCCGTGGTGTTTTCAGCCTTCTTCTCCAGCAACATCATTCACAGGCATAGATTTTCCTTCCATCCTCCTTACTCAATGTCTAACTTTCAAATGTACATGAGGTGATTGAACATATTGTGACTTGGGTGAGGCACACCTTAGACCTCAAAGGAATGTCCTTCATTTTCAAAATTTTAAAGAAGCCCCCTGCAGCAGAGTGGCCCAATGTAATATGTCATTTGAGTTGTTGACTGCTATTTTCATGAAAATTAATTGTCGATCCAAGCAAGATGAAATCCTTGGAAACATCAATCTTTTCTCCATTTACCATATTACCTACTGGTCCAGTTGGGAGAAATTTTATTTTTTTATTTTTCAAGAGATAGATATACCATATTGCCAATGGTATTTGTTAAGAAGACTGTTTCTTCCACAATTAGATGTTGGCACTGTGCCAAAGATCAAATTCTATAAGTTCCAGTTGCTTTTCCATGGATCTTTGGGATTTCCTATGACTAGGACCATATTATCAGTGAATGGGCTCTTTTACTTCTTTGCCAATTTGCATATAATTTTAGTTAGTGTTCTTTCTAATTGTTCAAGCCAGGACTTCCATCACAGTATTGAATAAAAGTAGTGACAAAGGGCATCTTTGTGTAGCTCTTGTTCATAAGAGGAATGCTTTCAGTTTCTGTTAGGAATGATGTTGACTGTTGGTTTTGTAGAACTGTTTAGCTTCTAGTATGTTGCAAAATTTTCTTTCTAATCTTATTTTGCTGAGAGTCAGGATCAGGATCAGATATAGCACTTTATTAAGTGAATTATCTGCATTGATTAAAATGATCATGTGACCCTTTTATTTGTGTGGAGGATTATGTTGATAGAATATCTAGTTTGTGAGACAAAGCACTGGGGTAGTGCAGCAGAACAGCAGGGGAGGGGAGCAGCAAGATCCCCAGGGAATGATGAGGGTGGACATTGGGGACAGGGCGTGGTGCTCCAACAGGCTGGACTGGAAAACACTCTTAAAGGCCAGC
>NW_022103911.1:2269714-2279134 GCF_000313985.2 Echinops telfairi | reverse complement strand
CTAATGTCAGGGGTTTAAGTGGAGAGAAAATGTTTTGAGAATGATGAGGGCAATGAATGTACAAATGTGCTTTACACAAATGATGTGTGTATGGATTGTGATAAGAGTTGTATGAGCCCCTAATAAAATGATTTAAAATTAAGAAAAATATTATCTAGTTTGTTTGTTTGTTTGTTTTTGAGGGGGTGTTGTACACCTGCTAAGAATGGCCTCTAGGTAAGGGATGGTGTAGAATGCCTGGTGGGGCTTGATCAAGTGCAAAGTAGCAAAGGGGAATCACTGAAAGCTGAATGAAGGTCAAACATGAGAGTCGGAGAAGAGGAAAGAAAAAGGAAACAGACAAAAGAACTAGGAGTCAAAGGACATTTATAGAGATATAAATACAGACATGTACATATGTAAATAGATTTATATACAACAATAGGGACATATATCAACGTACATATTTTATATGTTAAATATTAAGGTAGCAGCCGGACACTGAACCTCTACTCAAGTACTCCCTCAACACAAGAACACTTGGATGTAATAACCTGGCATTCTGTGATGCACAATTTGCCAACATGATCATTGAAGACAAAATGGGTGCATAAGCTAATGTGGTGAAGAAGGCTGATGGTGCCTGGCTATCAAAAGATATAGTGTCTGGGGTCCTAAAGGTTTGAAGATAAACAAGTGGCCATCTATCTGGGAAGCAACAAAGCCCACATGGAAGAAGCACACCAGGCTGTGTGATCATGAGGTGTCAATGAGATCAGGTATCAGGCATCAGAAGACCCAGAACAAACAATCATACTGCTGTGAATAAGGGGGGCGGGGCTGTGCAGAGTGGACTTCCAAAGCCCATCTGTAGATAATTGAACATCCCTCACAGAAGAGTCACAGGTAAGTGATGAGCCAGCCAGGGTGCAGTAATGCACTGACGAAACACAACATTCCTCTAGTTCTTTAGTACTTCCTCTCTCAATTGTCATGACAGCAGTTCTACCTTACATATCTAGCTAGACCAGAGCATGTACACTGTTATAGATAAGAACTCTCGAGACATGGAACCCAGGACAGATAACCCCCTCAGGAACAATAATGGGAGTAGCGATACCATGAGGTTAGGGGGAAGGTGGGGGTGGGGGTGGGGGTGGCATGGGAGGGATCACAATGATAGATGTATAACTGCCCCCACTCCCAGGGGGATGAACAACAGAAACGTGAATGAAGGGAGACAGTGGTTGGTGTAAGGTATGAAGTTAATAATTTTTAAGTTATCAAGGGTTCATGAGGAAGGGAAGGTTGGGGAGGGAGGAAAAATGAGGAGCTGATAACAAGGGCTCAAGTAGAAATAAAATGTTTTGAAAAGGATGATGTACAAAAGCCAACATATGTATAAATGTGATTGACAAAATTGATGTATGGATTGTTATAACAGCTGTAAGAGACCACAGTAAAAAGATTTTTTTTAAATGGCGTCTAGTCACAATTTATACTATCATGTTTTTAATATTCTTTTCCATTCTATTGGGTATTATTTTATTGATAATATTAAAGTATATAATCATGAGTGTCATTGGTCAGCAATTTTCATTTTTGTGATATCTTTGCCTAACTTTTGTATCAGGATTATACTGGCTTCATAAAAAGAATTTAGAAATAGCTTTTCTTCTCCCTATGCTCTGAAATAGTTTGCTTTATATTGGTGGGAGCTCTTCTCTGGGATGCCCACATCTACAGATCTATGCTATACACATTTAGATTATTCCTACATAAGATAGCTGTTTTCTGCTTTCACATAAATCTCTATGTAACATGCAGATACTTATTACTGTTAAAGATGTATTTGTTATATTATAAGTAATTTCCTGATCTGGGAACTCTAAATTTCTCTTCCTATAAATTCTAGGAACTTTTAAATTTATAGAATAGGGCTTTCTTGAGTGGAAAGTGACAGTCTACACAAACAAGCCATGATATGATTAGTATTAGAGAACAATTACAATGATATACATTTTAAAAATTCTTTATTCATAAAAGTTTTTTACTGTTAATTTTACATTAACAGGTCAGAAATACTCTTTTTCTTCTTTGCTAAAACCCTAGTTTTAATTATTGAATAATTAAATAAAAAGTAACTGAGATTTATACAACCTGTTTCCTATAATATACTCAGAATATATAATTAGGAACAGATTCATGGATTCTTGCGTGCCCCTTCTCCATCTAGAATGAGATCACTATAAGTAAGCAAAATTGTTCAAGAATGCTGAGATTAAAAAGTTAGGAAGAAAGAAGAAAAAGAATCTATGAGAAGCTTCTACATTTATTTTCACTTAAAACATATTTTTTTACATGAGATAAATTGTGGACACATTTCAAGCATAAATCATTCACATCCTCTTTTACGGAACACTTGAAAGGAGAAAAACTCCCAGTGAACAAGCTCTTAGAGATACTTGACAAATTGTCTTTGCAATTGCTTCAATGAATGATAGTCTTTCAAATATATCACAATCTCTCCCTTCAGCTAACTAATGCAAAAGAATAATTTATATATTTTTTCAACCCAAATCCATTGAATCTAGAAGTATGAACACAGAGCTAGCAGGAGAAACAGAGGACAATCACCTGTGTTAATGCAAATAACCTTACAAAGTACAGAAAAAATACTTTCTGTCAAGTAGAAACCCAGACTGAGCAAGATAGAATAAGTGTCTAAATAAAAAAGACTAACCACAGTAGGAGTAGCATGCCAGGAAATGCATTAGGTGACCGCCCAATTGTCTCTTATGGTCAAATTTAAAAGTAAGTCCAGTAGATGATCAATAAGGGCCTTCCTACTTAACGTTCTCTGATGAGGTTTTCATTAAAACCTCAGCCTACTTCCTGCATCCAAATATCTTCTCTTGAAACCAAATTACCACTTTAATGAAAACATCAAAGAAGTATTAGGGGAAGGAAAGGCTGCATTATGCCATCAGCTCACTTCCTCGCCAGTAATGAATGTTTCCCGCTAGGTTAGTCTAACTTATTTTTAAAGCCTCAGAGATGAGCGCCCAGCCTCTCTCTAAGAGGATATTTATTCCACGTATTAATGGTTTTTACAATTAGAAAATTTTTCCTGAAAGTCTGTCCAATTTTTCTTTGCAGAAATTCTTTCCATGACCACTGAGTTCTGAAAATCAGTCAAAAGCAGTGGCTGGAAAAATAGCTGCAAATAATGAAAACTTGGGAGACTGGTGGACATTGCCTATCGTGAGCATCTGACATCCAGTTGGTTCCCTCTAAAAATGTACTTGATTTATTCTACCATGACCTTGAGTCTGGAGACATTATCTGAGACCTTCAATGCCAAATCTTTAATGCTTTTGAAAATCAACACAGAATACCACTAGGAAAAAGAACAATTATTTGATAAAAAAAAATAACAAAGCAAAAAGCATTACCTAAGTTTGGGCCTTAATTTTTCAGAAGAGCAGACCAACACTGATGCGAACAGGAAAGAGAAAAGTTGCTCAGAGGAGTGAAGGAGCGTGGATATAGACACAGAGTCGGGGTAAAATGTAGCGCCCTATCATGTGATCTTCCTTGTGATTCATTTAAATTTGTTCTAGTTTTTAATATTTGATGCTTTCCTCTTGAAGCTTTTGTCTGTTTTACTTTGTTGTTGTTGTGAGGCATTTTTGTTTTGTTTCATTTGCATAAGAAATCCAGGATAGATACGTCTATAGTAACTGGATTAATGAGAATTGGAGGTATGGCAGGGAAGGTGGGGAGGGAATGAGGAGTTAATAACGATGAGAACAAGAATGAAGAAAATGTTCTAAAACTGATTGTGCTGATGATCATACAACTCCTCTTGATGTGATTGAACTAGTGAATTACATGATATGTGAATTATCTGCCAATAAAATAGTTATAAATATATACAAGTGAAGTGAGTCAAAATGTGGTTATCTGCTGAGAAAAAAATACATCTATGAAGGATCTGCTACATGGCCTTAGATTTTACCCCCTCAACTCATTTATTTTTTCTGCCTCTTACCAAAGACAATAATAACAAATTTAAAATAAACCAAATACCAAAAAAGTGCCTTAAATTATAATACCATCAGTCAGTGTTGATGATTTCTTAAAATACAAATACTGATACTGAAATTGAAAATCAAACTTTATAGTGTGATTTACTTTAAGCTTAGGAGGTGTTTTTGTCTATTTGTTTTTAGAAAAAAAGAATTAAAACCCGCTGCCACTGAGTTGATTCCAATTCAGGGTGACCTTACATGACAGAGCAGAAGAGGAACGGCCCCAAGACTGCAATCATTCTTACTCAGAACAATTATTACTGGGGTTTTTGCCAAGTAGTTATATTTATATTTTTCCATTTAGACTCCTTATCCTTCAATATTTTGAGCTCTTATATTCATAGTAGCAACTTATCTGCAATATACATTGAAAATAATATTTAATATCATGTATTGTTATTGTCTCTGAATTTCCCGTGTTGTTGTTCTGTATAAATGCAGTTGAGATCAAGTTGATTCAGACTCCTCGCTACCCCATGTAACAGGAGACCAAAACGCTGCCCATTCTGTGTTATCCTCACAATTATTCGAATATCCAAGACCATTTTCACAGCCAGTGTGTCAGTCAAGCTTGCCAAGGGCCTTCTTTTGCTGCCTCTCTACCAAGCTTGATGCCCTCCTCCAGGGACTGGACTCTCCTGACAACATGTCTAAAGTACTTAAGACCAAACCTCTCTATCCTAGTCTTGAAGGCGTATTCTGGATGTACTTCTTCCAACACAAATGTGTTTGCTTTTCTGGCAGTCCCTGGTCCTTTTAGGGTTCATTGCCAGCAACATAATTCAGATGCTTTGATTCTGCTTTGGTTCTTCCTTTTTTCAAAGTCTGACATTCACATGCATATAAGGCAATTAAAAATACCACTGTTGAATCAAGGGTACTTTCGTTCTTAACATAACATTTCTGCTTTTAACACTCTAAAATAAACTCAAGTGCAGTGTATTTACTCGATTCAATGCATTCTTTGATATTCTGACTGCTGCTTCCGTGAGCATGGATTGTGGATCCAAACAAGATGAAATCCTTGACAATTTCAGTCTCTTTCTATTTATTGTGGGGGAAAGCCAGCCCCTCACACTATCACAGGTTCAGTAAGCACAGTTGTAGGGTTAATACATATATAAAGGTTATAGTAAAGTCATAGAGAATGATAGAGAGAGTAAAACAAGGAAGTCAGACACATTTCATGGTAGTATGCTCACCTCAGCCCTTCTTGGTGGTCCACATGGGAATGCAGGAGGAGAGGACGGCAGGAGAGAGTGATTTATTTCTAACCAAGGCTTATATATCTTTGGGGACATACAAGCAACCTAATTACAGGTAAAGACATATGTCACAGGAAGGGGTTGTACAATAGGCATAAGCGTGACAGGAAGGGGAGGAACTAGGGGTGTACACGTTATGGGAAGAGGAGGGATTAGGGGTATACATGTGACAAGATTGGCAGACTCTGGATTCATAAAGGTAGCCTAACCTTGGTCACTCATGAGTGGGATTAACCTCCCTGGGATCTCCTTCAGGGAAACAACCTACTATTATCCTTATCAGAAGAGAGTGGGTCCAATTTAGGGTGGGACAGAATATACAGTCTGATTGCTCTATGGATGATAATCCTTAGGGAGGATAGCCTCTAACCTACTTTCATTGACCCCCCAAGTGTTTACCATGTGTAGCAAGCAGCTAAATTTGGCATATATTTGGGGGAAACATCTTGGTAGAAATCTTCCTGTATCCACAATTTATCATGATGTTGCCTTTTGGTCCAGTTGTGAATGTTGGTTTTCTTTACATAGAGTTGTAACTCATACTGAAGGCTGCAATCCTTGATTTTACTTAGCAACTGTTTCACGTCCTCCTCACTTTCAGCAAGCAAGGTGGTAACATCTGCATATTGTAGGTTTTTAATAAGACTTCCTCCAATTCTGTGGTGTATTCTTCTTCATCAAATCCCACTTCTCTGATTATTTGCTCAATATAGAGATTAAATAAATATGGAAAGAGTATACACATTTTTAAAACATTTTATTGGAAGATTTTACAGATATTATAATAACCCATACTTCAATCTCATCAGGCAGTGTTGTATAATTGCCGCCACCATCATTTTAGAAACATTTTCTTTCTTCTTGAACCCTTTGATATTAATTCCCCTTTGTCCCCTCCCAACATCCCACTCCCCCAGGAACCTATATTACATTATATTGTTTATTTTGCCATATCTTCCACCATCCATTGTATCTGTTCACCTACAATCTTGCATTTGTTCCCCTCCGGTGGGGTCATCTAGCCATCTTTGCTATCAGTTCTCCCTTCCCATTTCCACTCAATCTCTTCTCATAACCATCAGGGAATCATTGTTCATCTTACAGTAGAACCCAGGACCTCAATGCTAATCCATTCTAGAAGGAGCATCCAGATGTGATACTGTCAAGTTCCAAATCAATTTTCCCATAGAAATAACTGAGTTTCTTAACACCTTGGAGCACTGGGTTGAAGTCTGGTCCCTCTTCTCCTGTGGAGATATAAACAATACCCTCCCCTTGGGTGGGTTAGCACCCCATGCCCCCGTTACCCATTTCTTCCTTATTTTCATCATTTTTTGTGTTCCCTTTCCCCACCTCCTCCCCAGTTGTCTACCATGTGCATCCCTGCATTTGATCTGGTCCCTGCCATACTACCCCGTCCTCACCCCAAGAATGTTTGTATACAGTAGCTTTTTCCCTATGCCACTTTTGCATTTGTTTTTTTAGTGCTTACCTCAGCGAACTCATGTTGTACTTGTCCTTTTGTGCCTGACTTACTTCACTTAGCATGATTTCCTCCAACTCTTCCCATGCAGCAATGTGCTTCATCCGTTCATCACTGCTTTTTAGCGATGCATAGTAATCCATTGTATGTATATACCACAGTTTTTTAATCCAATTGTCAGTTGATGGGAATTTGGGTTGCTTTCAACTCCTTGAAATTGTGAACTGTGCCGCAATGAACAAACCCCAGGGCAAGGGAACAACAAGCGATCCAAATTGGTGGGGAGGTGGGTGTGGAAGACCTCGTAGGGATGATCAAGGGGAATGTAACAAAGAGGAAGTGCTGAAATCCTGGTGGGAACTGAGCATGATAGTGGGACAGGAGGAAAATCAAGGGAAATAGAGGAAAGAGCTGGGAGGAGAAGGGCATTTAGAGAGGTCTAGATAAAGACATGTACATATGCAAATATATTTATATGAGGATGGGGAAATAGATCTATGAGCCTACATTTATAGGTTTAGTATTAAGGTAGCAGAAGGACATTGGGCCTCCACTCAAGTATTCCCTCAATGCAAGAATACTTTCTTCTATTGAGTTGGCATTCTATGATGCTCACCTTCCCGACACAACCGCTGAAGACAAAGCAGGTGAATAAGCAAATGTGGTGAAGAAAGCTGATAGTGCCCGGCTATCAAAAGATATAGCAGCTGGGGTCTTAAAAGCATGAAGGTAAACAAGCGGCCATCTAGCTCAGAAGCAACAAAGCCCACATGGAACAACATATCAGCCTGTGTGATCACGAGGTGTCGAACGGATCAATGAAGACAAATGGGTGCATAAGCAAATGTGGCAAAGAAAGCTGATGGTGCCCGGGTATCAAAAAGTATAGCAACTGGGGTCTTCAAAGCTTGAAGGTAATCAAGCGGCCATCAAGCTCAGAAGCAACAAAGCCCACATGGAAGAAGCACACCAGCCTATGCAACCACGAGGTGTCGAAGGAACCAGGTATAACGCATCATCAGAACAAAAAATCTTACCATAGTGAATGATGGGGGGAGTGCGGAGTGGAGTGGAGATTGTGCTAAGAGTTGTATGAGCCCCTAGTAAAATGATTTTTAAAAAAAGAAATAACTGAGACAGATTAATCCATTCTCAACCACCAAGTTTTTACCCTAACCTTGCCTTTTTATACAGAAATTTCAAAGTTGATAAGTTCAGTGTTAAGTACTATAATTTAAATAAGAAACACAACATTTAAAAAGTTTTGAACAGCTACAGTATGGCCCATACCTTGAGATTGATGAGGATCTGGAGCTGTGGACACAGAGGTGGAGAGGAGAGATGGAGAGAGAGAGAGTCATTGTTTGGAAGAGGAATCCCCTTCCATAAAATCAACCGGTAGCTGCTTTTCAGGAGTTTTTTTCCCTTCTTTTCCTTTTTCACTAGGACCTGGCTGGCTTTCTCTAACAAAAAGTCTGTCTAATGTGGTCTGCTGTTAGTGTTCCCTTAACTGTTTTCTAAAAGGGTTCATAAAATTACCAACAATATCGATAACACAGTTAACCAGTTCCTTATCATAATAATTATTTTCAAAAAACTCTTTCTTAGGACCTATGTTTTTAATCTAAAAACAGTACAAAACATCACAAAACCTAAGGAAATTATAGCAAAATGCTTGGAGCACATCCGTAAAAGGTTTAAACAATGCATAATAACAAATCCAACTAACGCCAGTGACTGAAACACGAACTGCTTTTGTTTACAAAAATCACCTGTGTTGGGTTGGATTCCGATATTTTGTTTGCGCTCCAATGAAAATTTTCTTGACATTTCACGTCCAAATCAGATTATGTTGAGGAACTGATGTGGTTGAGTACTGGGGGGTTCTACTATACTATTTTTAAATGGTTTATCCATCTTTAATTTCATATATTCAATGATCTTAATTATACAAATGATCATATGTAGGTCTAACAAGACTAATAAGTTAATACTAAGAAAGTAAGGGGAGGAAATGATCTAGAGGATAGATATGCATTTCATCAGTTCCATACTGCACCCCTTCCACGCGTCCCTCTGTGAAGGACTGGACAATTATATTACAGGTGGGTTTGGGGTCTCAACTTTTTATGTTTCCTCACGTCAATTTGATTGCTTGTTTTTAAACTTCTGGTACCTATTCCTGTCAACACCTCACGATCACATAGGCAGTTGTGCTTCTTCCATGTGGGCTTTGTTGCTTCCCTGCTAGATGGCCACTTGTTTAACTCAGTCCTTTAAGACTCTAGACACTATATCATTTAATAGTCTGAACCATGAACTTTCTTCATCACATTTGCTTATGCATCCATTTGTCTTCAGCGATCATGTCAGGAAGGTGAGTATCATAAATTGCCACATTATTTGAACAAACCTGTACTGAGATAAGAGTTAAGTGGAGGCCCCCAAAGTCCATCAAGTCCATCTGCTTCCTTGTTTTGTGTGTGTGTGTGTGTGTGTGTGTGAGTATACACACACACAAACAAATATATAGACAAGTACACCTATCTTTATATACTTATATTTGTATTTATGCATATCTATATTTATACCTATATAT
>NW_022103911.1:2217586-2268104 GCF_000313985.2 Echinops telfairi | reverse complement strand
CTTGCATGCATTTAATGCCCTTTTGATTTTTCATGTATGATGTTCTTTATGTTTTATGTTTTTTACAAAAACAGGAATAGGTATCAGAAGTTAAAAAAAAACTTTTGTTTCCAAAGTTTGCATTCCAAATGCAAATAATTTTCAGTGCATCTTGACTGCAGGCTTGATCTATTTCACATTGACAACATTGGGGATTTTTTTCAATTTCTGTGTCACTAGCTTCATTGGTCATGCGTAAGTATGAATAATAGTTGTATGCATTGAGTGTCCTTGCATATGGATAGGTATTATCATATGACACACATCACTGTGATTCAAAATAGAGCTTGAAATGTCCTTTTTGATAATGACTCTGATGCTCTTCTTTGGAACCTGTCATTGCTGGCGCAGTAAACTGCATGATTGTCTTCTTCAAAATGGCAGTAGCAGTCCATTTCAGCCCACTAACTCCTCGAATAGTGATGTTGATGTGTTCACTATCATTTTTGATTTCCAGTTTTCCTAGATTCATATATCATGTATTCCAAGTTCCAATTATTAATTGATGTTTGCCGCTCTTCTCCTGTTGAGCTGTGCCCCATCAGAAACTTAAGGTGCTGGAAGCTGTATTCCTCCACCTTCTACCTCACCTGTGTCATTGTTGGACGACTTCAAGAAGACTGTGTTTGACTCCTCTCTTCAGTCACGGTTGGAATCCTTATCACTTGAGGGGCTCACCCTCTTCTCCTAGTGCATGTTTTCTTAAAGTACCCGCATGACTCCCTTTTTCCATTTAGATTCTTGATACACTTCAAGTATATGTCTGGTTTTTGTGTGAAATAGAGATCTAAGTTTACTTGTTTTAAATGCTTACCTATTTTCTCAGTGCATTTTAATATAAAGAACTGTCTTTGTGTCCATAATTTAATACTTGTATATTAAATTATCATATGTTCTTGAGTCTATTTGTTAGTTTTCTCATCTAATCTATCAGCTTGTTTGACCACGCATGGAGAGGTGCTTCACTGTTTCTATTAGAGAGGTTTGTATTGTATTTTAATGTCAGGTAGGACGAGTTTCATCCCACAGTTTTATTTTTGAATGTTTCTTCTGGTTATTCTTACATGTGTGTTTTCCACACATCTATTCTTATATGAAGAGTTTCCACATGAACATGTCTCTTTTAGAACCATAAAAATATCATATTGGTGTTTTATTGTGATTTTGCCAAATATATAAATTAAATTGGAACATCTTTATGATATGAGTCCTCCTGTCCAAGAACAGGGATTGTCTTTCCATTTATCTCTTAAAATCTATTTTGTGTCTTTCCGGAGTGTTTTAAGATGTAGTCTTAAAAAAAATTGCACATGTCTTCTCAATTTTTTCCTTAGCATTTAATTTCATTTATTACTACCTACATAGAGTTTATATAACTTTAATGTGGCCAAAATAGCTATTGCTTACATCTGTGAAGATTACTGATTTCTGTATGGTACTTATATTACCTGCTATGTTCCTAAATTATTTTCTTAAGTATAGTTCTATCATAAATTTTCTGTTGCGTTCTAGTTATCCGATCATGTTGTTTTTGTTAGGTGCCATTGTTGACTCATATCAACCATATATAAACAAAATTAAACACCGTGCTGTCTTGCACTATCATCCCGATTGTTATGTTCAAGCCCATTTTTGCAGCCACTGTGTCATTACAAGTACAAATGGATAAAACATGATAAAGATGTCTGTTTTTACTATTTCTTTCATGCCTCTAATTGATTCCTATTGAGTCCCTAATTGTATCATACCTCTTTTATAATATTAAATATTAATGAAGATAGCAGATATTTTCATTCTTTCCCCTAGGCTCTTAGGTTTAATGGTTCTGGTATATTCACATTATTTAATATATTGGTTTTAGTATATATACATATATGCACATATATAATATACATTTTATATGTACTGTATAAAATATATAATATATATGTGTATATATGATATATATACATTATCATATTAAAAATGTCCACAAATTCCCATTTCCTTTATTGTTTTTATCAGAAATTATTAAAGACTACATCGGTTTTTTTAAAAGTAATCATGATTTTCCTCCTAAACCTATTGATAAGCTGTATAATATTATGGGTTTTTCAAATACTGAACCAACTGCTTATTAGATAAATTCCATTTGGTTATGTTGCATTATATATTAAATGTAGTGCCAAATGCTGTTGTTTAATATTTTACTTAGAACATTGGTTTCACTTTTCATAAATTTATTTTTGTTCTGTTCTTATAAATCTTAAGCATCAATGTTATAATTACTTCATAAAATTAATTTTAAAAATCTAAAGAGACTATTGAGCCTTTCTGAATTTTAAAGTTCAGTACAATTTCCCCCTATAAATAGCTGGATCAGGTACTTTTCAGAGGTAGGTACTTTATAACATTACATAATTTTGTAATATAATTTGTATCTTTAAGTGGTCTATCATGAATGAGTAATTTGGGAGATCTTATTTTCCTAGGATATTATGTTTTTCATCTACATTTATAAGTTTATTCACATAGAATTCTGAGAAATACTCTTTTAAACATTCATGTGTTTGTGTTGTACATTTTGTGGAAGCAACAGCTACAATGGCTTCCTCACTCAAGCACCAAATAAAAATTAATCACCAGGTTTTTTACAAGACAGTGTCTTCATAAAGAAAGGAAACTTAAGCATGCTCCCCGAGTTAGTTAATTGTGCCAGCCTGGCCAATAATCACATGTGGGGCTAATTGAAAGGCGGAGGGATAAATGGGTGGTGAGCCTCACCTTTCTAGTTCTCGGGTCTCTTGTTTTGTGATGGTTGCACCGGGTGCAGCTGCCTTAGCAGTTCCCTGCTTCAGCTTGCAAGATTGTCTTCCTACAAGACATCCCCAAGGAGAAGCTACATGGACCTATTCTGATGTAGCCCTGGGTGCTGGAGCAGCCGTGTGGAGACCCCTGCCAGTACTGAGATGCTTGTTCGTTCACTGACTCAGCTTTCATCCTGCCCTTGGCATCATTGCCTCTGTTTTGTGAGGTGGAGGACTTTGTGGACTGGTGTTGGGTTAATGGGTTAATGTTGGACTTGTGGGCTTGGGCAGCATTGGGTTGGGATGTTTTTGTGATGCACATTTTCCTTACATAAAACTCTTTCTTATACATGAGTTGCTGTGGATTTGTTTCTCCAAAATACCCAGAATAATACACTCCCTTTCTGGCCTAAGTTAATAATACTCAACCAATCAAATTAAACCAGGGTTCAGTGACCTATCTACTTTGCCAAAAATGTATAGTGTTAAATGTGATTAACCAATAAAGCAAAGGGCATTATATTTCCACATTTATGCTTTAAAATTTATATTATAACTGTAAACTCCAGTCCATCATTTTTCTCAGCTTTATTGCTACCTCTTCACACACAGCTTTTCACTGAGGGAAAGCTTCACCCTCTAGTTTATTTGTTAATCACATTTCTTCTGACAGTTGCAATGGTTCTTTCTCCCTTATCACTTGCTATTTTGTTTTTCCATTCTGCATTAGTGATGAAATTAGTAGTCTATTGTTTGGCTATTTTCATCCCAAATATAGGATTTCAATCTATCAATGAAATCAATAGCTTTTCTATTCTCTTATTTTCTCTATTATATTTTTTGTTTATTTTCTTTTTCTACTTTATTGAGCCAAATATTTAATTCATGAGTCTAACTAGCACAAAGACCAAAATGCACTCTCATTGAATTGATTCTGAATCTTAGTGATCCGTTAGGACGGAGTAGAACTGGGCCCATGGAGTTCCCGGGCTGTAGGTGCCTAGGTCATTCCCAATACCACATTCTACCACTCAATCGTCCTCATAATACATGTCGCTATCTCGAACCAGTGATATGCCCCATTTTTAAAATGCTTGCAAAGGCGCAATCAGAATGTACATTAGAAGCGATGGTGGCGAAATTCTCTACTAGTTTACTTTGAATACCTAACCAGGAAAGGTCAACACTGGAAAGGGACATCATGTTTTGTGGAAACCTTGGAAACTCTCAAGTGAATGAAATGTCACAGTGTCAACTCAACTCAAACTCACTGTCTTCAGTCCATGCTGACTCATCGCGACCCTAACAGGCAGGGTGAACTGCCCCTGTGAGTTTCCACACTGTGTAACCCTTACGGGAACAAAAAGCCTCATTTTTCTCCCATTGAGTGGCTGATGGTGTAGAACTGCTGACCTTGCAGTTAGCAGCCCAATGCTTAATAAGTATGCCACCCCTGCTTCTCTACAGTAGCAGCAATAGATTAAAAAATACCAATGAACATGGAGATGGCAAGTTTCAGAAAAATGTCATTCATTATATGTAACGCCTCTATGCTAAATGGAGTGAAAATGGACAAAAATTCCACCTTCGTGTCTAGCTGCAGGGAAGGATTTGCATGAATCTAATTTCCATCTAGAAGCAGATCCAAACCTTACTCTCCCCCTTCACTACTAACCAAGGTAAATAGTTAGCAAATCTCACCTTATTTTGCTAACTGCCTGGCCATTTTTGTTGTTAGGTGCTATTGCCGTGGGTCTGACTCAAACAGTCCTGTGTCCTTAAGAAGGAAACGCTGCCCATTCTTGCACCGGCTCATAAGGATGGTCTTTTGTGAGCATGCAGTTGCAGCCTCTGTGCCAGCTCATCTCACTGTTGGTTTTCTTCTTCTTCATCGACTCTCTACCAATCGTGATGTCCTTTCTCAGGGAATGGTCTCCACTGATAAAATGTCCAAAGTATGTAAGACAAATACTCACCTTTCTAGATTTTAAGGAGCATTCTGACTGGACTTCTTTGAAGACAGATTTATTTGTACTTTTGACGTTCTGTTTTACTTTCAATATTCTTTGTCAACACATAATTCAAGTGCATTAATTCATCTCAAGTATTCTTTATTCATTGTCCAGCTTTTGCACGCACATGAGGCAATTGCAAATACTGCCACATGAATCATGCACATCTCAGTCTTGGACTTCTTCCTTCAATACTACCAGTTCTTGATCATACTGAGTTTTCTCTTGTTCCTTCTAACAGGATAAAATGAGGCTATCTGTTGCAATAACATTTGAAACATCCCACACCTTAAGAGGCAGTTCTACTCTGCTCTCTGTGGTTGCCATGAGGCACAATGGACTCCCTTGTGATGATTTGAGTTGAATTGTATTTTCTCTTCTCCCAGATGCAGACAATTTGATGCCTGTGCATTCCACACAGCAAAGTCCACATGCGTACTCCCCATTGATGTTGTTGAAAAAAAGGTATTTTTAATGAACAAGTTATTCCTGCTGCGGAATGCTATCACATGACCTTCAATTCATTCCCACTTGCAAATGGATCCAGTCCTCACCCTTCTACATGTTTTCTTTGGTGCCAACCTGGAGTAGAGGACTCTTTATCTTCCAGTTATCCAGAGATGAAGTGGAACTTGCAAGAGTTGACCTGCTCATTCACCCTTTCTAGCCACTTTTCCTGCCATCATGAAACAGGGAAGAAAACACGGTTTGAAAATTCCTAGCCTTCAGTCAGGTGCACGTTAGTCCTCAAGTAACATCCTTGATTTTCCAACACTTTAAAGAGGACTTGTGCAGCTAATTTATCCAATGCAATGCGTGGCTTGACCTCTTGACTGTTGCTGCTGTAAGCATCGATCATCGATCCAAGTGATATGAACTGCTTGACAATTTCAACAAGAAGGCATCCTTGCCCAATCTTACTCAAGTCTATAAGTTCAATGCCATTCCATAAGTCCCTCTTCAGCCTCATGCAACTCACTCACAGACCCTATAAGCAGTGTAGAACTGCCTCTTGAGTTTCAGAGACTGTAATTCTATAGGAATAGAACGCTACATCTTTCTTGTTCTAATCACGTAGCTGATGCCAAAAGGTGAATGGGAAGCAGGGAGATCATAGGCTGGTGGGTACAAAATCATGTGGATCCAACATCCGTGGCAACAAGTCAGGGTACTGCAGCTCTGTGTCCGGCGACTCACATGGGGCCACCTCTCATGGCAGGCAGAGTTACAGCAGGCAGGAATGCAGAAGGTCAGAGAGAGAGATCTCAGGGTCTTTCACTCTTATACCTAAAGGCTTATGACATCAAGGAGATGTCACCAAGCTGTAACAGCATTGACAAATTTCACCCCTAGGAGGCAGGATCTAGTTGACATAATCTCTGACTATCCCAAAGGTCTTCCTCTATTTTACCAAACATGATGTCCTTTCATAAGGACTGGTCTCTCCTGACAGCAGATCCACATGTTACTTCTCATGTAGTTTTGGTTAAATTACCTGAATTCTCTAAACCCTCCCTGAACAGTGCAGTGGAGATAGTAATAACTGACAGGAGGCCTAAATAAAGCATCACATGAATAGCTGTTTGAAATAATCCATAGGACGTAGTTATACACAGTGTCTGGCTTTAATCTTATGTGGAAAGAAGATAGGAATAAATACTCATCTGTCACAATATGTTGGATGTTTCTTTCATTAAAACCTGCATTCGTATATGAATCATTGTGCATTTGCTATAGAAATCACTGCCTAGCAAAAGTAATTACTTTAACAAATTATTGTGTAGCATGGTTTTACTTAGTACAAATAGTTGCTTCTTTCCCCTCTGACTACCCTGAAATATATGGTTTCGCTTGAAACATTCTCCATGAAATTCATCCTAAAGATTTTAATTCCTTCGTTCTTGCTCCTCCAACCCCAACGTTTTGCATGATGTTCATGAACACACAAAAAAGAACGAAAGGAAAGGAAAAAAGAACTAGATTTCCTTAGAGATGTATTTAAAAGGTCAAATGAAATTTGGTGTATGGCAACCACAGCTGGCCTTGTCTGGCTAAAGTAGAGGGCAGAAGAACACAGATCCAAGCAGCCCCAGAGCAATTTCCACAAGGCAGGAGCTGATCTCCAACAACAGTTGCGGCAGCACGTTGACAGGGAGCTGGCAGAAATTCAGGCAAGATTCAGGAGAGGATGTGGGGAAAAGTATACCATTGCTGATGTTAGGTATCTCATGGATGAATGCAGAGAATACCAGGGAGATGTTCGGTTGTGTTGTATTGACTATCCTAAGGCATTCAACTGGGTGGATCATAACAGATTATGAATAGTCTTGAGAAGAAGGGGAATCCCAGAACACATCATTGTGCTCATGCAGGACCTGTACCTGGATCAAGAGGCAGTTGTGTAAACAGAGCAAAAGAACACTGCATGGTTTAAAATCAGGAAAGGTGAGTGTCATGCTTGCAGCCCCTCAGACACAGTCGATCTGTATGCAGAGAAAATAATCAGAAAAGCTGGCTTATATGAAGAAGAATGTGGCGCCAGGATTGGAGGAAGGTTTATTAACAACCTGTGGTATGCAGATGACACAATTTTGAGGATTGAAAGTGAGGAGGTCTTGAGGCACTTGCTGATGAAGATCAAGGATTGAAGCCTTTGGTATGAATTACAACTCAATGTAAGAAAATAATATTTTCCGGACCAGTACGTAATATGGTAAACAGAGGAAAGATTGATGTTTCCAAGGATTTCATCTTGCTTGGATCGACAATCAATTTTCATGGAAATAGCAGTCAACAGCTCAAATGACATATTGCATTGGGTCGCTCTGCTGCAGAGGGCTTTGTTAAAGTTTTGGAAATGAAGGACATTCCTTTGAGGTCTAAGGTGTGCCTCACCCAGGTCACAATATGTTCAATCACCTCATGTACATTTGAAAGTTAGACATTGAGTAAGGAGGATGGAAGGAAAATCTATGCCTGTGAATGATGTTGCTGGAGAAGAAGGCTGAAAACACCGCGGATTGCCAAAAGAATCAACACATCCAGGAAGAAGTACAGCCATGATGCTCCTTAGAGGTATGGATGGTGAACGTTCATTTCACATTCTTTGGACAGTGTCAGGAGAGACCCAGCCTTGAAGGAGGGTACTACACCTGACGGAGCTGCAGGGCGGTGCAAAGCAGAGAGCCCTTAGAGAACACGGAGCTGTCCAGTGGCTGCAATAACGGCTCACCCAGGAGAGTGATTGTAAGGATGCTGCAGGGCTAGGCCATGTTGGACGGCACCAGACAACAGTTTGCAGGGTCCCAACCAATTATGTGGTGGGAATTACAAACACGTGGAAATAGGCCATCCCAAGTAATTTCATTTCACCATGGAGGTAAAAATACCATATTTATTTCAGAGAAAACTGGCAGCCATGGTGGTTGGTGTAGCGGGTTGCCCATTAGGCTGCTAACCATATGATAAGCACTTTGAAAGTACTCTTCTATTCCCATAAGTTTATAGTCAGCTTTGTTCTATATCTAGATCGTATAGTCTCCCCATGAGTTGGAATCAGCTCAATAGCTATGAGTAACTAGTAGACATAATACTTAGGCATGGTATCTTCCTTTAAAAAATAATTTGATTATGTTTTTTCCTTTCTGTGATGACACAATCTCAAATATAAAAATTATAGTATTATGAGTGTTTAGAAAAATTAAACAGCATCTAAGTACTTACTAAGTAAGGATGCAAGTCAGCCAATAATACATTTTTCTCATGTATGCCTAAATGCTTCTCATTTGCTTGGGGCTAACCCATAGCCATTGTCCGTTGAGTCCGCTCTGACGCCTAGAAGCCTTAGTTGACAGAATAGAAAGAGCTGCCTCCTTTGGTTTCCAGAACTCTACCTATTTGGGAAATCAGAAGGCCTCATCCTTCTCCAGTGGGGTGGCAGCTGATTTTAAAGTGCTGTCCTTTTGGCTGGCAGATGAATGCTTCACCACTGAACCGCTAGGATTCCTTTTCTCCTGGTCATGAGGAACCCAGAAGAGCCCTAAATTGAAGTTCATCTTGGAGATAGAAGCCAGCAATGGCGATATTCTGAAAAACTCTAAGGGAAGAGACTCATTTTCTCACTTGAACTCCAAGCTGCCTAAGAGACACCCTCACTATGTGGAATCCATTATGTGTTGAGCTTTATCAATAAGGTAGTACCAACACCGATCATGAAACCATTCATGGAAGCTCACTTTTTTATCACTTGCTAATATTTTGCTTTGCAATTAAAAAATTAAAGAAGAAAGATATTTTCATAAATATGTTTGAATTGTGCCAATGTAATTAGATGCATGATGTAGTGGTAGGTAATTACAGAACATGTGTAATAGTTTCATCAAAGAGCCATTATCTCCATATCCTAAAAACAAACAAACAAGCAGATAAAAGATGTAGAGTGTCTAGATAAGAATGAATCTTGAATCCTGGCTGATTTCATTTAGTCGCTCAACATGTAATAATAATACTGGGAATGTATTGTTAAGCAAAGTAGTCAAACAGAGCTTGTGCCCTTGTGGCACTTTTGTATATCTCTCAGGAGAGAGTCTTTAAAGCTACTACTGTTACTTAACTCTGTGGAGTACTCTGATGGAACATTACACAATCCTATAAAAGTCAGTGCAAAGAGTTTTTTTTTTTTAAATAGTCTGTGTTGTCAGACAAAAGATTTGTTGAAAGAATAGCACTTTGAAGTAAGTAGAACGCCCAAGGAAATTTGGACTCTCTTCTCCAGAGGCTTTGTGTCATGGAAAATAAGTATAACAAACTATAATAAAATCAATGTGGCTGGGTTTCAGAGAGCAGATATTTATAAAACAGGTTAAACTTTTGTATAATTATCCTAAGAGAATAAAAAAGGCTTTGCTGTATTTTATGCACCCGGTATATTATTAGATTTGTGATTTGAAAAAGCAAGTCTGGCCATACAACGAAGAAGAAATTAGAAGTAGAAAGAGTGGAAGCCACTGTCCCAATTGTAGTAAGACCTTACCCATGTCTATCAGCTCACTTGTCCCCACCCCCACTCACCATATGTTTGAAATGAACCTGTATGTCTTTAAAGACTCCAAGTTGATCCCAAGTTTAGTTATCCTCCTTTTTTTTAGCCAGTTAGGCCAATATTTGTGTTCGAGGGGCAGGGAATCTGGAAGATTTTTTTTTCTTTTGGCTTTTGAAGAAGCACACTGTATACAGTTACACAGCCCATCTAAACAAATGATATTGGCAACAGTAGCCTGTTAAATCCCCCATAAATGTGGTTCTCTTTCTGCCCCATCCCCCACCCCACAAAACAGATCATTTTAAGATTATCAGTGACATTCATAATGACAGATCACCAGGTTCAAGTATCAATCATTTTACCTTTCTTTCTTTCTTTCTCTCACTTTTTCTTCTTCTTCTTCATTTACTTCACTCATCCTATAAGCTTCACTGACTATCTCAGCCTCCTCATATTGTTTTTCCTGTTTTTCTGCGTAAATTGTAGCAGTCCATGGCTCTGTATTAACTTTTCTCTCTCAAGTTTCTCACTAGATGAGTCAATCTAATGCCATGATTTTAAATCTTCATGCTGTCAAAATTCATACTTTTAAATGTGTGTGTTTGTTTTAGCCTTGTGAATTGATTGGCTATTTTATTCCAAAATACTGTTTATCTTGACTCTGACCTTCACTGCTAACCCCTTAATCTACACCATGAGCTTCAAATTGCAAGAGTGCTCTATCTTGTTTCCCTGTCTTTGTGCTTGCCCTTCTATAATCTATTTTCAATACAGCAGCCAAAGTGAGGCTAACAAACATAAATCATGTTATTTTGGTGGCTAAACTTTCCAAAGTCTATTAATCTCCTTTAGAGTAAAACCCAAAACACAGCAGAACCTTGAAAGTCTTATAGGACAAACTCTCTGCTATCCTTTATCCCTCTGCCCTTTCCACCTTAAATCTCTTCTTGTTATGTTAGTCCATTTGCTGTTCCTAAAACAGCCAAGCAAAACAGTAATTTTGCATTGTTTGTTCCTTTCCCTAAAATGCCTTCCTTACTGAGACAAGGGATATCATTGCTGATGTCAGATGGAATTTGGCTGAAAACAGAGGATACCAGAAACATGTTTACTTGCATTTTAGTGGCTATGCATAGGCATTAGATTGTGTGGATCATAAAGAGAAAAAACAAAACCAAAACTCTAATAGCCTTGAAAAGAATGGGAGTGCCAGAATAACTCATCGTGCTCAAGCAGAACCTGTATGTATGCGCATACAGGAACATGAATCAAGACGCACCTGTGGAAACACAAGAGAATACTGTATGGTGTGGTAGTCACCTAATCTGGTGCCAGTTTAAGGATTAAGAGTGTAGGGGTGGAGTCTAGGCTGTCAATCTGGAGATAGCCAATGAGACTTCTGTGTGGGCATGGCCTTCTCCTGAGAATTCTGGGAAATCTGGTACTTCCTCCTTTGGAGGCAGGAGACACCTCTGTCTCTCTGATACTCCCTGGGAGACACTGCAGAAGACAAGCCACGTGGATGCAACCAGAGCTTGGAAGGTGGAGAGGCCACAGAGAGACCCCTGCCAGTGCTCAGATGCTTACAGCGTCCCTGGACCCAAAGACTTTCTACCCACTGACCTGTGATCGTCCTGCATTTGGCTTCATTGCATGTGTTTCATGAGTCTGAAAAGGACTTTATAGATTGGTATCAGACATGTAGGCTAATATCAGACTTATGGCCTTGGACTGGACTGGGTTGGGATGTTTTCTTAATGCACAATTGCTCTTGTATATAAATATCTTTCTTATACACATATGAGTGTCTCTATGAATTTGTTTCTCTAGTCTACCTGGACTAACACATATGGTTTAAAATCAGGAAAGGGGTATGTCATGGTTGCATCCTCTCATCATATTTATTGTATCGGTACGTAGAACAAATAATTAGAGAAGCTGAATTTTATGAAGAATAATACTGTCTATGGACTGGAGGAAGACTTATTTACAACCTGCAATATGAAAATGGCACAACCTAACTTGTTGAAATCAAGGAGGACTTATAGCACTTGCTGATGAAGATCAAGGATCGAAGCCTTCAGTATGGAATACAACTCAAGCTATGCTATTTTCTATGTTTCCATATGCATGTGAAAGTTGGGCATTGAACAAAGAAGGCCAAAGAAGAATCCATGCCTTTGAATGGTGGTGCTAGAGAAAAGTATTGAAAGTATCATGGACCGCCAAAGGACAAAGCCATCTATTTTGGAAGAAAGATGGCCAGTATGCTCCGTAAGGCAAGGATAGTAAGGCTTCATCTGACATATTTTGAACATGTTGACAGGAGAGATCAAACCTGGAGAAGGACATCAGGTTTTGTAAAGTGGAGGGGCAGTGAAACAGAAGACCCTTAAGGAGATGGATTGACACCGGGGCTGAAACCAGGGGCTCAAGCTTAGGAACCATTGTGAAGATGGTTCAGGACTGAGAACTGTTTCCTTCTGCTGCGCAAAGGTTGCTGTGGATCTGAAAGGACTCAATGGCCCCTGACAACAACAACAAAGCATACATGCTCCTTTTTGGAAGAAATGTGGCTATTACGTGTAGAATTTTACTAACTCTGTATATTGGAGTAGTTACATTAAATATTGTGGCATCAAAATAAGGTGATGGTATGTGATATGTGATAGGGAAATAAAGAAGGAGAAAAAACTGTGTTTTAATTAATAACTCAAATGCTCGTTTAAATAATAACTCAAGTTATGACCTTGAAGAGACCCTTCACCTCTCAACTTCAGTATTTGCCTTTATAAACTGGTAATCATAAAAATCAAGTATTTGACAGTGGGATGCAATGATTAATGGCTCCTATCTGCAAAGAATTATCTGAGTGCTAAATACTATTATCACCAATAGGCTTGAAATTCTGGTTCACAACATTTGGCTTCTTTTTTAAACCTTATCTAAACTATCTTAAAGTGTTGGAGTTTCAAACTGGCCTTACTAAATCTTTCTTACTGCTTATAGTTAAAATGATTTAGGAAGAAGCAAAGTTTATCTTGTTAATCTTGATACATTTTTATGTTTCTATCTTAAACTTATCATTCAAATGGAAGTAAAGAGGTATTCATTATGAGCACAAGATAAATCTATTGGAGGAAACATCTCTTGAACCTACCACACAGCCCTGGGATCCTGTGGTGGTTGGTGCTTAAAAGAAGGCAGAACAGAACAGAAGATGAGATTCACTGGTACTAGTTAAGACTTCAACACATGTTTGGGGGGACATACTTCAATTTACAGTATATATCAATTATTTTTGTCTTAACTATAGTCCTTTGTCCACCACTCATCCGGCATTTTGTCCTGCTGTCATAGCTTGCATGTTGCAGCCATATGAAAAGCTATGACACCAATATTTAAAATACCAGTCGAGCCACTCAAGGTAAACAGCTTTCAGAGGAGCTTCTGGACTGGGAGTGTACTGGGAAGAAGGAGGAGGCAACTGAGATCTGAGGGCTTAGTCACTGAAAAAGTTATTAATTGAAGTCAAAATAAGCTTTTACTGGATGTTTTTTCTCTTGTTGTTATTGTACCATAGGGTTATCAAGACTGCAAATCTTTATGGAAACATTGTTAAATATTTGTTAAATATTTTTCCCATGAAGTGGACTGGTGGGTTCAAACCACCACAATACGGTGAGCAGCCAAGCACTGTACCACCAAACCTCTTAAAGTCTTATTCGAGTACAATGGTTTCAAATAATTCTAAGTGGTGTCTTATATAGAGGACAATATATATGAGAGTAGGATCATACAGGGACAAGACAGACATTACACAAAGACACACCCACAAACCAAAATCTATTGGTAAGTAATAAGGGCTACCAGAAACTAGAGTAGACAAGAAGGGTCTTCCTCTAGTGTACAGAGAACCCCCAGCTACCAAATCCTTGAATTTGGGTGCCTAAGCTACAGTACTGTGAGAAAAATAAACTTCTGTTCATGAAAATACTCCCTTGGCCTATGTCAGTCCTAAGAAACTGAGCATTATGATATGAAGGCTTCAAAAATTTATGGGAAAGTAGAATTGAGAGGTAAAAGAATTTTTTCACAAACTTTTTGAAGCTCCCTCATAAGTGTAAAATACTTAGAAGATGCCTATCATAAAAATAGGTTAAATAGGTACTCAAAAACAATTTCATTGCCCAAGAGTCAATTCCAACTCATGGCAACTCTGAAGGAGAGGGTAGACCTGCCCCTGCGGGTTTCTCCCACTAAAACTCTTCATGGAAGTGCAAAGCCTTGTCTTTCTCCCATGGATGGGGATGATGGTTTTAAACTGTTGACCTTGCAATTAGCAGCCCACTGAGGTTCAAATAGGTACTAGTTTGTATTAATGTTCCATATATAAATGTCTTTCCCTAGTATCAACTGAAGAAGCCCTTGTGGTGCAATGGTTAAGTACTTGGCTGTTAATTGAAAGTTTTAGTGGCTCGAATGCACCTAGAGTTTATGCAGGATAAAGACTTTGAGATATGACAATGATTAAAACCAAGAAATTGCTATGGGCATTTCTAATCTGTCACGTGGTGGATATCTACTCAATGGAACCCCAAAACAATAGCATATAATCTGTTATCTTCACCAAATCAAAGTTCAATAATTTCCCTGTATAAGTAGCTGAGAGTGCTAGAATTTCTTAACATGATTAATCACTTTATGAATTCTAATCTCATTTTTTTCTCATTTAGTACTTACATTTCATCATCTACAGACAGGATATTACATTTGTGTTTATTTACCAAAGGTCTGATGATGGAGGAGTATAAATTAAGTATAAATTTAAAAGCATTTAGAAAAGATCCAAGAATTCCAAATAAGCCAATAAGTGCTAATTCTTATTACTATTTCTTATGTCAGAAAAAATATTTTGATCAAAATAAATGAGACCAGAATTTTGTTGATTAAATATCAATAAAGTTAAAAAAATACAGCATTTTGAAGTACATACTGCTATCTGTAACAATAAAAATAATTTTAGATATACATCCAGTAGGGAAATAAAAACTTGCCAGCTGCCAGTCTTATGTCAGAAAGATCATTTGGGAGAAGAAATAAATCTTTTGTGTTTATATTGCACTTATGAATAGCCTGAGGCTGTAACAAGCTGTGACTTGGGGTGAAGTACTCAACAAGAGAATACAGATAAAGTAAGAAGGAAAAAGCATATGCTGCTTTGCTAAGTTGCATTTCGTGGCCAATGGCCTATTCATAGCCTATGAGATTTTGGTGGGTTGAAAAAAGATTAGTTGAAGTTATAATCTCCAGTACCTGCAAATATGACTTGACTTAGAAATGGGGTCTGACTACATGTAATGGTAGGTTAATATGAATTTATCCTGGCATAGAGTTACCCTAATAGAATATGAGTGGTGTCCATCTAAGAAGAGAAAATGATACCAAGACAGAAAGGGACACACCAGGTGGGACAATACACGATGACAGAGGTGAGGATTGAGGTGATTTAAGTATCTACCACAAGGTTAGGAATCACAAGGATTAGGGGAAACCACAAAGGGTTAAGAGAAAGAGTAGTTTCAGGAAATATCAACATGGCCAGCACCTTGATTTTGGACTTCCTTCTCCATAACTCTGAAAGAGTACTTTTCGGTTGTTGTAAGATACCAGGTTGTGATATTTTATTAAGAGGGCCCAGGAAAACAGTAGGATGTTTGTGGATTTAATTAACTGCTTAATTTTTATTGAAATGCTGGAGTTCACATCCACCAGTTTGCTCTGTGCAGAAGAAAACCTGTGTTCCCATAGATTGTTGTTGTTCTTAAGTACCATGCAAGTACTTCTCAACACTTTAAAGGGGGTTGGGGCAACACCAAGAAGAATGTTGAAAGTACCATAGAATGTCGAAGGAACGAACAAATATGTCTTAGAAGAAATGCAGAATGCTTTTAGAGGCAAGGATGGCAAACGTTCATGTAAGCTACTTTGGACCTGTTGTCAGCAGAGACCAGTCCCTACAGAAGGACATCATGCTTGCTCACGTACAGGGACTTACAAAGGAGCAAGGTCCTTTACAAGACTGATGACCCAGCGGCTCGAATAATGGGCTCAAACATTTGAACAATTATGAGGATGGCACAAAACACATTTGTTTGTTCTCTTGGCAGTCTGTGGAACGTTCACTATTCTTCACTTGAACAATAATTCAAAATCATCAATTCTTCAGTCTTCCTTATTCCATGTCCAACAATCACATGCATATGAGGCAATGGAAAGGACCCTGGTAAGGCTTCCCTTAGCGCTCAAAGTAATTTCTTTGCTTTTCAACATTTTAAAGAGGTTTTGAGTTGCAGATTTACCCCATGCAATGGGTCCCTTTGATCTCTTGCTGCTGTTTTGATGAGCATTAATTGTGGGTCCAAGCCAAAGGAAACCCTTGACACTTTCAAACTTCTCTCCATTGATCCACTTGTGAGGATTTTGGAATTCTGTACACTGAGCTGTCATCCGTACAGAAGGATTCTTGATCCTCATCAGCAAGTGCTTGAAGTGCGCTCTGATTTCAGCAAGCAAGGCTGTGCCATCTGCACGGTGCAGGTTGTTGATAAGTCTTCCTCCAATCCTGATGCAGCATGCTTCTTCATAGAAGCCAGATTCTCTAATTATTTGCTCCACATACAGATTGAATAATATGGTGAGAGGATACAACCATGACACAAGACTCTTGATTTTAAACCTGGTCATATTCCCTTTTCTGTTCACTAAACTACCCTTGGTTCCATTTACACAGGCTCTGCACGAGCACAATGACGTATTCTAGAGTTCTCATTTTTCTCAAGGCTACTCCTAGTTTGTTATGATACACACAGTCAAACGACTTCTCATAGTTAATGAAAGAAAATTAAAACCTCTCTGGTATTGTATTTTCAGCCAAGATCCTTCTGACATCAGCAATGATATCCCTTATTCCACGTCCTCTTCTGAATCCAGCCAGAGCCTCTGGCAGCTCCCTGTCGATGTTACTGCTCCAGGCATTGTGGGGTGGTCTCCAGTAAATTTACTTGTATGTGATAGCAATCACATTGTTCTATAGTTGGCACCTTCTGCCGAGTTATTTTTCTTTGTGATATGTACAAATATGGAGCTCTTCCAGTCGTGTTGGCCAAGTAGCTGTTTTCCAAATTCCCCAGAATAAATAGATGAGTGAGTACTTGCAGTGCTTCATCAGCTTGTTGAAATATATTAATTTATATTCCATCAATACCTGGAACCTTGGTTTTGGTCAATATTGTCAGTGAAACTTGAACTTTTCCCTTCAGTACCATTCCTTCTTGCTTATAGCCGACCTCCTGAAATGGCTGAATATTAACTAGTTCTTTTTGGTACAATAATGCTTTACTATTTTCAACTTCTTTTGATGCTTCCTATAAAATCTTTCAATTTGCCCATAAAATCTTTCAATATTGCAACTCAAGATTGACAGTTTCCTTCAATTCTGTCCATTCAAGATGCGCTCTTCCTCAGTGTTTGCATATTTCATTATGATATTTTACTTTTTGTTCTGGAGCCTTGAAATGTTCAGTTCAGCTCTTTTGCTTCATGAAATCTTCAGTGTGTTTTAACTGTTCTATGACTAACACTAGGTTTCAGAGTCTATTCTGGCATCGGCTTTCATCTTTTCTTCCTTTCCTGTCTTTTTAATGACTTTTTGCTTTCTTCATGAATGATAGTCTTGTTTACATTTTACAGGTTATCAGGTCATCTGTCATTAGTATTCAATACGTGAAATTTGTTCCAGATGTGTTGTCAAAATTCAATTGGGATAGACTCAAAGTTGTATATTAGCTCACATGAACTTATTTTAATTATCTCCAGCTTCAATCTGAAAGTGTAAGCAATTGGTGGTCTGGTCCTCAGTCAGCCCCTGACCTGGTTTTAGCTGCTGATATTGAACTTCTCCACTGTCTCTTCCCACATGTCTAGTCAATTTTATTTTTGTGTATTTCATTTAAAGAACTCCGTGTGTACGGCACCATTTGTGTTGCTGAAACTGGTATTTACCATAAACAAGTCCTTGGTCTTGCAAAAGTCTACCGTGCAGCCTCCATCTTGATTCTATCACCAAGACCCCATTTCCCCACTAATGTTCCTTCCTCTTTATTTCCAATTCTGCAGTCAAGATGCCCACGATTACCAGTGCATCTTGCCTGCATGTTTGATTCATTTCAGCTTAAGTACATTGTGAGAATTATTTAATTTCTTCATCAGTAGTGTGGTAGTCACCTAATCTGGTGTTGATTTGAGGATTAAGATTGCAGGGGTGGAGTTTAGGCTGTCAATCTGGAGATAGCCAATAAGGCCTCTGTGTGGGCATTGCCTTCTCCTGAGAATTCTGGGAAATCCAGTATTCCTTCTTAGAGGCAGGAGACACTATCTCTCTCCTCTCAATCCCTGGGAGACAGAGCAGCTGACAAAACACATGGAACTACCCCAGTGCCCTCAGCCGGACAAGCCACATGGACGCAATCAGACCTCTGAAGCCGGAGAAGCCACAGAGCAACCCCTGCCAGCTCTGAGATGCTTACACCACTGGACCCAAAGACTTTCTACCCACTGGCTTGTGATCGTCCTACATTTGGCTTCATTGCATGAGTGTCATGAGTCTGAAGAGGACTTTTTAGATTGATATCAGACATATGGGCTAATATCAGACTTATGGCCTTGGACTGAACTGGTTTGGGATGTTTTCTTAATGTACAATTGCTCCTGTATATAAACCTTTTCCTTATACACATATGTGTGTCTATGGATTTGTTTCTCTAGTCTACCCAGACTCACAAAACTAGTTTTTGTGGCTGGTGGAGAAATTTACATACTAGTTTTATTGATTGGATTTCTCTGTATATTGATAGATATTATCTCATCACAGATAGACTTTGCAGTGTTCTTTGAGATGATGACTGCAATTCCATTCCTCTTTATTTGTCATTTCCAGTGTCATAAACCATAGGACGCTCAGTTTCAAATTATTCAGTTAGCTCCCTAACACTGAGGATATGGGTCTTTACGTATTCCACTTCATTTTGGACCACTTCCAATTTTCCTATATTCATACTTTGTACATTCAATATCTAATTATTAGTTGATTTTTGCAGCTGTTTCATCTCATCTTGAGTTGTGATCCATCATCAAATTAAGATCCTGAAGGTTTTATCTGGCAGGCTGTACTTTATTCATATCATTATGGCCGACTCTATTTTGAAAAAAACAACTCTGCTTCAGTCATATTCCATTACCTTCTGACCTGAGGGGATAACCAACCGGCCCTGTCTCTAACAATGCTCTGCTCCTGATCATTATGCCTCCAGTATTTGACCATGTTTAGAAGCTAGCCACAAAGTTTTCAGCAGCTAAGGGGACGGTCTATTCCTTCTTTGTTTTGTGTTCTTAGACTGGGAGGTGTGCTGAAATCTGTTCACTTGGTGGGATCTTGCTGCTATTGGAGTTACCAGTGGTGTAGCTTCCAACTCACAGCAACATAGAAGCCATCACGGTGGGACAAAGTGCTGGTCCCATCGATTGCAACAATGGAAATTATCTGGGGCCATTTCTACTGTGTCATAGAGGGTCTCTTCGAATCAGAATTTATAACTAATATAGCACTGAAATTGCTGATTCTTGCTTAGATAGTTTTCTTTATGTTATGAAGCAATTGAAAAATCCAATATTTCATAATATTTTATCATGATATAATAAGCCTTTGTTCTAAAGGTCATGCCAGGGACCATAGCTGACCTCCTGCGGCTTCCCTGTTGTCACAAAACATGCCTTCACTCTTACTCTTGTTAACGCTATTCCAACTCCAACCCTTTCTCCCATGCCACTCTACATCTATGCTAGGTTTGATAAGTCATTGCAATGGTCGAATAGACCTCGTAGGCAACTATGAACACTTTTAGGGAAGTAAACAGGTTACCACAAGTGAGGATCAATAAATAGTAAGGATACAGTCATTAGTGCACAGCAATACCCCTCCTAAGTCAACCAAGTCTCTCTCTCTTCCTTAGTCTCTCAGCCACATGGTCTCTTGGTCTGTGTCTTCCTGGACCAGGAAGTCAGCCTATCGCTGTTTCACTGTCCCATAGTCTTGGTGCTGCTCCTCTTCCACCGTCCCACAGTCTCTGTGCCCATTACTGGTGCCTCTGTTGTTAGCCTCTGCCACTTCACACAAAGATCTGCAATTTGCTCTTCTGAAGGTACTGGGCTTTCTCTCTAATGATGCCCCAATGATGGCTCATCCCTAGAGCTAGGGTGGTGGTAACAAACACTGATCAATCCCCTCCATTAATGTTACTCACCTGCTGTTTCATAGACCCACCCAATCATTTGGTGGACTTTATAGAGAAATGGGTAGAAGACTTCACCAGAGTCTCCTATGATAAATATCAACTACTTTGGGTGGGAGATCAGCTTAATTATATTGACAATCTGTAACAAAATTCCCCTCATTCTCACAAATCTTGTTTTCATGCTTTCCTAAACTTGTGCAGAATTGTTTTTTTTTTAATTCGGTCATAGTTACCACCCAGTCAACTTTCCTGTTCTTTCTGAATTCACTAGGTGCCTATTATATGTCCACCCAGCCCCACCCTTTAATCTCCAACATATACTGGCTCACTTCTGGTTCATTTCTTAATGGAGATAAGTCCCTGTAAGTTTTTGGACATTGAACATACTCAGAGAAGATTTCATCCTTGTTAAGGCCAAATGATAGGAAATCTCCTACTATTCCAGCAGATGAATCAGCCTTTATTTACTCAGCTTGCTCGATGACAGCTCTGTCATGTTATAAGGAACAGGCTGGTGGTGGCGTGGCTCAGAATCTAAATGCCTAATAGTTTCTGTGGGATAGCACAAATCCTAAAAATTACATGTGGTTTCCCCTTGAAAAAGAATTTATTAAAATTCTTACCAATAGTTAAGAGTATCTCCTAGACTTTCACAAGGAAATTCCACTTGTACAAATCATATAAGTATGTGTTTTGAGGATTTAAAAAAATAAACTCAACTGGTTCATATTTTGTTGCATTTATACTCATTGCAAAAAGTTTTAAAGATAATCAGGCTCTCTTTATTGTTACATATCCAACAAAGATTACTACCAAACTGTTTTCCTTCAGACTGAATGGAAATTGCATGTATCACAATGTCTAGCATAAGCTTATAAAAAATCATGCATATAATAACAACTAATGCTTGATCCTCACTTAACCCATTGGACTACTTACTTCAAAACAAAGCAGCAGTTATAGAATCTGTCCTACATTGAACAAATCTGTTTCACTGACATAAATATTGCTAGGATTATCAAACAATTTTTTTTTACTTTCCTGATTGCTCAGTTGCTATCAACTACCTGTTTAGAGAAAATCAGGCAAAATAAAACAATCAAATAGTGATAACTATGACTAAGTATCTTACTCCCAAGCACATGTTATCAGTGGGGATCCATACATGATATTCTAGACAGCTGCCTCGTGACATGATGAAATTAGTTAAAGTAATCTAAATAAATATATCTTTAAAATATTCAATGTGATGCTTCAAAGGGAATAATTAGTGTTTCTTTGTCATTTAAAAAAGGTTGTTTTGGAAAATGAGGGAACACATTTTTAAAATTGTATTTTTAATATATAGAACTATCAATTACCCTGATGGATGACGAAAGGATTAAAGTTTATACTGATCTGTGTAAAAGCAGTTTTGCATATAAATCGAACTTCTGGAAACTCAATATTGAGTATGTGATTTCTATTTAAAAGTGAACTATGTCTGATTCTTTAATTAAAAGAATCTTCCCTTGTTGCTGTCATTTTATCATTTTCTGTGATAATTTTGCCTTTTCAAAAATTTTAGGACAAGAATTCCTATGATATAAGGAAAATGGAAAAATGGCATGAACCATCTGAATCTTATTCATAAAATTATTATAATCAGGGTTATCCAAAATTCCAAATGTGTGGAAAGAACTGTTGGCCTTTTTTTTTTTCTCTCGTGATATCCCCCACCATATAGATACATGCAATTTCCATTCAGAGATGTTGCGCGAAGACATTTTTGAAGTGGATGTAGTCTTGCTAGCAAGGGGCAGCTCCAAATTGCACACGATAGCCCAGGACTTCTTTCTTTCTCATTGCCAGCCTTGCGACGAAAAACTCTCAGAAAATGAGTGCCGAAGCCGTCAATGTTTGGATCTCCAGCAAACAGGGACAAAACTGCTATTCTCTTCTGTTTGAAACAAGAAGTTAAGGTAGCATATTTTGAATAAGGACTCAATATAATTGCATTATAAAAATAAGCCACCTTTGTAGTGAGCATTAGGAAAACTACTTAAAACTGTTTTTCAACACTAGTGATATTCTTGCTACTCGGACCTCTTTTTGGAGAAAATTATACCTTCCTTCCAAGTAGCGATCATAAAAGTGAAGCAAGAACAAAGAAATGAGAACCACTGCACCTTGCTCAGGGTGCAGCTGTTCTAAGACTCTGCACACATGGTTATTTAATCATGTTAAGGATCTGTAGCAGTACTTCCCTTCCTCGCGGCAATTTGGACCAGAAAGACTGTACCAGTAATTGCAGTATGAGTCACAGGATGCACTTTAGGTCAAGCCCACTAAGGAACGCCAAGTCAATACTTTCAAATTGTGGAGGTTTAGGAAGGACTTTTTTTTTTTTGCATTGATTTCATGTTTTAATTGGAGTCTCTTCAGATCCATAGAGTTTGTTTTTGTATGTACAAAATATCATTTTTGAGGTTTTAAAACAATTTGAGATAACTCGATATGTGTGTAAACAGATGAACATTATTACCTTTTCTTCTCCTCACCCGTATTATCTGATTTTCAGTTATCTTCATCTAACGTTCAGATTTTTTTTTTAAAAATCCCACTAGAGCACATTTCAGTAGCTGTGGTCACCGCATATTGACAGGATAAATCATATATCGTAGTTTCACATTACTTTGTATTCTGAGAGATCTTGTTACTGAAGCCTGGCTTTGAAATTCAGGATTCTTGGAATTGAAAAGTTTTTCTAACTCCTGGAAGTTAGAAAAACTGACCCAATGCGCAATATTGAGTTATTTAAATTCTCAGTAATTGTCAGGGCATGTATTATGCTTATAGACAAGTGTTGATAAGATATGTTGCTGGCACTAAAGGGGATGTTTCCGGGATAAACATTAGGACTGGCAACCTTTGCTTTAATTCCCAAGGCACTGATCACTACGATAATGAGATCTGTAAACAGACATGTTAGTCTCTTATCAGAACAGAATGTGCTGAATCCTTCATGCTCTTTCCTGTACGAAGCAGAAAGAGGTAGGGAAGGAAGGAGTAGATGCCATCAATCTTGCGGTGTGGCTCAGAGTGATCACTTCCTTTTAGGCCCCTGGCTCCCACACAGTGGCACTTTTCCACAAATCAGTCGTGTTTTGGTTATTGAAAGGGGGGTGGGCCTGAGTAGTGGGATAGATGTGTAATTGGAATACATAGAGAGCGGGTATTCTCATAAAAAACTTTTAGTAAATATTATTTCAACTTGGGTAGGTAGCCTGTTTCTGTGCTTCTAGACAGATCTTGATTGGCAGAACTGGGCACAACTGCAATGTACAAAATGCTAGGATGGGAGAACCATAAGTGACGGGTGGCGCGAAGAATTAATTTGACTGAAAGAAAAATCTGGTCTTTCCCCTTAATTTTAGGAGGAGATCACTAGGCCCTATGAAGTGTTCTACCTGACAGTCTAGTAAGGTGATTTATGATGGAAAATTTAGACCACAGGATATGAGTTCCAACCCCTGGACACCTGATAACTAAAGGTGTTAGCCTCTAGTTATTGGAATCTAACAGTCATCCAGGAGAACAATGTGTGATCAAGTCCCATTAATGACTCTGGACCCTAACGGTGTAGGCAAGCCTTCTGATGTGGTTTGACTCTGTGCAGGATTTCACATATCATTGTCCAGAAGAGTTGACAGTGCACCCATGTTTCCACAGGAAGGAGGGGATTGGAAGCTGTGTGTGTGGACCCTACAGGCTTCAGCTCTAATCCTGGAGTTTTTCCCTGGGCTGGGTGTAATCTGTGTCCTTTGCCTGTCATACACCACAACCGTGACTATAATAGCTTCCCGTGGGTCCTGTATGTGATTTTAGAGTATTATTGAATTTGAGGGTGGTTTGGGGGCGATCCCAACTTTCAGTCAGCATCAGAAGTAAGGCACTTCTGTGGACTGCTCTCTGTATAGACCAATAGTTCATCTTCCTAGATGATTATTTGACAGATTCACAAAAAAAGCCCCCAAAATTTATATGGTGTGATCGAGGTCATTGAACAAGGTAGAGGTCGTTTTTATAATTTACACTACCAAATCTTTCCACTTTAATCATCTCACACAACCTAATTCCAGATAGCAGTGACCTAGTGAAGTAGAATCAGACCAGAACACAAAATCTGTTGAGACTTACCATAGGAGCATTGTACAACATAAAGTTTAGTGAAAATGCATTTTATTCACACATTTCAAATTATACTGATGACAAACTTAAATTATAATTTGCTTTCAGGCAATTTCAACTTCTTGTTCTTATGGAATTATGGATCTTTAGAAAAAGTTCAAATAATAACTATATGTTGTGTCATAAGTTTTAAAAATTTATTAAATATTTGGGCAAAATAGTCTTGTTTGAAAGCTATTACAGGGTGAGTTCTAATTATGCTTCTATTTAGAAGCTATATTTTTCTTCCTAGAAACTCTTACTACATTTGTGGGGAAAAAAAATAACCTAGGAATACCTCTATTCCCGAAAAAGTATAACAGCTAGACTAGACAGATGTACAAGGACATTCTACTAATGACTACTAAAGGTAGCAAACAGAGGTACACTATGTGAACATTTTCTATTTTATAGCTGCTGAATATACAACATAAGAATCAGAACTCCTGTTGAACATACACTATAACAAATCAGATCTCAATGAGATCAAGAAATGTGGAAGAAAACAAAATTACTTGTTTTTCCTTTTCTTTATCTTGTTTTCTCTTAACATATCTCAATTCTATTCACTGATGCCAGCCAGGAAACAAGATAAAACTCTGGAATCTATTCACTTTTTAAAATGTAAAATCGAAGAAACTTAAATCCATAATAGTTGTCTGAAAAGAATTATCTAGGAAAGTAAAATCATTGAAGTTTACATGCATACCTATGGAATTCTAGTGGAGTAATATATTGGGTTATTAAATGAAAGGTCCTTGGTTCAAACCCACCATCTGCTCTGGAGGGGAAAGATGAGGCTTTCTGCTTCTGAAAAGATTTATGGCTTTGGAAACCCAAGGGGCAGTACTATGGGGTTGCTGTGAATCAGAATTGATTCAGTAGTAGTGGATTTTTTCCTTTCTTATGTATGAATATGTGTATTTGGGCTTATATGTGTATACGAGGAGAGAAATATGTATTTCACACCGTTCTAGAAGAGGTTCAAGTATGTAGCTCTGATGCTAAGCTGTAGGAATTTCCTGATGTACGTAGCTGTTGATACTGACAAACCATGAAGCAGCAAGGCCACAGAAGTCAACGTGATACAAGGTCAGCAGGCAACACGGCAGGCCACCATTAGCTCCCAGGCTCAGCGTACCATATGGTGGGCCATTGGCTCAAGTCCAAAGAATTGCAAATTGGTAATACAGATGTAAGATCCAGAGCAGGTAGAAGGGCAACAAATCTTCCTAGTGTCTGCTTAAATCGTAGCCATCCCCCAGTGGAAACTTCCTTTCATTGGGGCTGTGTAAGGAGGCTGCATTCCTCCCTAGTCCTCTCTAACTGTTCTGTTGCCCACTGCAGACATCATCATGGAATTGATGACAGTCTGTTCCATAGCATCATGGGGATGGGATGCTATCGAACTACCAGACCACTGAGAATTCTGGCCCAGCCAAGGTATAACACAAAGCCTAACTATCACAATGTGTGTGTGTGTGTGTGTGTGTGTGTGTAAACAGACAGAGAAAGATTTACCTCAAGGAAATGGCTGACATATGATGTAAAGGCTGACAATTCGCTGGTTGAAATAACAGATTAGGGGCCTCTCCAGGCACTGCCAAACCTCCACTCCGCACAGCAGAGGCAGCGGAGGCTGGAGACTCTCAAGATTATCAGACAGGACAGCAGGGTGCGGGCTCCATCTAGGGCATCAGAAGTCAGATGATGAGAGCTGCTTGTGGGGTTCAGAGAGAATAAACCGCTAGCTGGTTTTCTGAGCATCCATATTCAATGCAGACCACACCAAGGTCACTCTCTTTCCACCTAATGACTGCTCATAGCAGATCCCATCATGCAGGTAAGATCACCTGACATCAACTGTGAACCTGGGCGATGAAAGTTGCCAAACCAGAGAATTGCAGCCCAGCCAAGCTGCCACACATTTTAACCACAGTAGTTAAATTCAAACAATAGGGAATATCATGTTTCACGGTAACAATGAAAGTACAGAAAGTTCCTTGCTTTTTTTTACTCCAAACCATATAATTGGCAAGAGAGAGGCTGTATAGATTTTGCTTAATAGACATTATATTAAATTTTTAAGCATGAGCTAGCTGTTGCCACAATGAAGAGAATTTGGGGAATATTTCTTAACATCTAAATCAATGTGAAAATAAGAATCACCAATACAGAATCTTAAAAGTAGGAAAACTGAATGAATGTTAAATGAATTTGAACATATTAAAGCATAGGAAATGTAGTGGTTGGGGAAATTACCTACTTTCAGAGGCACTAATTGAAAGTCTAGGTATATATATTATAAAATCTGTATCTGAAAATTTGGATTAGAAAGAGTAATAATGCATAAATACCTACCTTAAAGGGCTCTGAGTTAGTATTTTACCAAAAGAGATCTTGTGATGGGCAGAATCAGAAGTTGTGTTTTAAAAAGGAGAATATACTATTAACTACTCTTAGCTCCCATCGAGTTAATCCCTGAACCCTGGCAGCCCCATGCAGAGTAAGATGGAATCATTGTGACTTATAATGTTATAACTGGATAATTTATGGAAGCAGATCACCGAAACAAGTTATTCTTCATAGCCCAACTAACTCTGGAAGCTCTGCTGAAACATGTTAATCATCAGAAGAACATTCCAGTTATGTCACTGACAGATGGTTAACAGCTGCAGATAAGGTTCATTTTCCAGGAATTGAGCCTGAATCTCCTTCATGAAAATAAGGAATCAACTATTGAGTCAAACCCACCAAGGTCCCTGACTTTTGATTAGTGTCCCATAGAGAAGAAAGTCAAATTGGTATCCTATGTGCTTATCACCAAGCCTGATTTGTAAGGCATATCTGGCCATTATCTTCAAAATATCTTGAGGCATATTATAGAAAAAGTATTCTTTCAGAAATGAGTATCCTAAAACAGACTCAATGGGCTCCTCCAATTTTCCTATGTATGGCCCTGTTCAGTCTCCTAATTTCTAGCATTTTCTTATGATTCTATTCTTAAAACTATGCGTGTTATTACTGTTGGGTGCTGTTGTCAGTTTCAACTCCTAGCTGTCCTCTGCCCAACAGAACAAAACACTTCCCAACGAGGTCCCGGGCCTCCTCCCTCTCACTGTGATGTCCGACCCTCGTACTGCTGCCACAGTGCCCATCCATCTCCTCGATGACCTTCTGCTTCTTCCATGGCCCTTCATGTTCCTCAAAACTGAGCTCTGGTGGCACAGTAGTTACTCATTAGGCTGCGATCCACAAGATCAGCAGTTCAAAAGCACAAAAAGCTTGCGGGAGAAAGACTGAACTTTCTACTCCCTTAAAAAATTACAGTCTTGGGAACCCAAAGAGGCACTTCCACCATGCCCATAGGGTCGCTATATGTAAGCGCCGACTTGAAGGCAGTGAATTTAGTGAGTTAAGTTGCCAAACGTAATGTCCTTTTCCAGGGACTGGTCTCTTCTAATGACATGTCCAAAATACAAGCTGTGCTTAGTTGCCATTAATCAAATATATTATGAGTAGGACCCTTTTTACTCTACTTTTAAAAGTAGCTGTAAAGATTTTTAAAGTCTCAGAAATCCTATAGAGGGTCATTGTGGATCAGGATGAACTTTACAGCAGTGGGCTTGGTTTGATTTGTTGCAAATGGAATATGAACTTAGATTGAAGCTCCTAGTTGCTTTTAGCCCTCCCGGAGGCCACCACAGTTTCACCATATTTCATATGATGTTCATTTTTTGTATATTTTGTTCACAGTTCAGAGTAGATATGCTATCCTTGCTGACATTCAGAATGTGACAGAAAGTCTAATATGAGCTTTTCCAATCACCTTATTTTATTGATATAAACATTCTATAAGCTTCCTATTGCAGGGCTCTGCCTCATGTTCTTTAGGTCTTATTTAAACAAGAGGCATTTGCTTCTAACATTGGCCTAGGTATGCTAATACTAAGAGTTTACTTGTTGTTAAAAATGTTTCTATTTATCTGTTGTTATGCTTTATTTCTCTAAAAAGCTCTTGACCATATTTATCAACATTATTCAACACTTTGAATGATGAAATAATGAACATTAAAAGTAGAAAAATTTTGTAAATCTACACATTATTCAATGTAGGGGTAAACATGCTATTTTTATATATTTGGTATTTTTATAGACTGGACAATATTAACACAAAATGTACAATATACGTTACTGCCAATTTGTATTAATTTTATGTTTTCTGTGTTTGTGTTTTATTAAAGTGATTAAACAAAAACATTAAAATGTGAAGCTAGTGTTTCTCAACACAACCTCCACCTAGAGCTACCTCGTTCTGAAGGCAACATTTCCATCTCTCTACACCTTCCTTGAAAGAACCTTGGTGGTGTATTAGTTAGGTGTTCAGCTGCTAATAGCAATGTCAGTAATTAGGCACCTCCAGCTATTCAGAGACAAAGGAGGCTTTCTGCTCCTGTTGAGAGTTACAGTTTCCTCAAAACTGTAAGATGACAAATGCAGAAGAACTGATGCTGTAAACGATTTTGTCTTGCTTAGATCCACAGTCAATGCTCATAGCAGCAGCAGTCAAGAGATCAAAAGACCCATTGCATTGGGTATATATGTTTTAAAAGATCTCTTTAAAGTGTTGAAAATCAAAGATATTCTTTTAAGGACTAAGGTGCACATGACCCAAGTCAAGGGATTTTCAAACATCTTATGTCTAGAAACTTGGACATTAAATAAGGAAGACTGAAGAAAAATGATGCATTTGAATTCTGGTGTGGCAAAAAATATTGGGGAAAAAAAACATTGACTTTTGAAGTAATAAACACAAGTGTCTTGTAAGAAGTATAACCAGAATGCTCCTTAGAGGCAAGGATGGCAAGACTTTGTCTTCCATATTTTGGACATACTGATTGTCCTGAAACCCGTCCCTGGAGAAGGATGTCATGCTTGGTAAAGTAAAAGTCCTTGAAGAGATGGATGGACAAAGAGACTGCCACAATGGGCTCAGCCATAAGAAACAATGTGAGGATGGCATCGAAACCCAGGGGGCGCTCCTTTCTGTTGCACAGGGTGCGGAGTTGGAATTGATTGGACAGAGCCTAACACCAACGATACGTCTAGAAGGAGCACCAGCTGCTCTCCAGCAGAAAGATGCAACTTTCTACTCCTCCAACGAGCTACACTCTCAGACACGGACCGAGAGCAAGTCTATCCTGGCCTGAAGGATCCTTCTAAGTTTGAATTTGCTCAGAGTGATGGGACTAAACCAGGGTATAACTGAAAGAATTTGTCAGCCGTAATCAATTATCTGCAGAGACACATCTGAACACATTTGTTTGGAATGGTCCGTGTATATGAACTGAAGGCTCAGCAGGAATACTTTTTGACTAATTCTCCTGGGAATCCATTCGTAGAAAATGTCCAGAAGAGGCAAATCCGTAGAGTCAAAATAGACTAGTGACTGTCAGGGGCCGACGGGCGCGTGGAATGGAGCCACACGACTAGAGGGTCCAGTGCCTTTTGAGGGTCATTTCTGGAATTTATTAATATGCAAAATAAACCTAAATTGTGTACTTTATGGTATGTGAGTTCTATTTGATGCTTTAACTTTCTTATAATGTAATGATGTAGCTTAATTATTCCTTCTTCTAGAAAAGAGCGCTTGGATACATTGCACAATCACATCCACGTGCACAGATAGAAGTAGAGCTGGTGTCATGCGCCATCGATTTGACTCTGACTCATAGCAACATAGAGGCTTTGTGTAAAACAGAACAAAACATTGTCCTCATGGCTGTTCTTTTCCTTGAACCCCTGGTTTTGTGTGTCCAGGCTGGGATTTTGTAGGTGTTCGAAACTTAGTAGTAGTATTTGGACAGTGCTGCTGTATAGCACATGCCGGTGAGGACCACTATGCCACGAGAGCTCCTGCCTAACCTCTCTTACAAAAGATGAACTAAAGAAAATGAAAGTAAAGGTACCATTTACTGTGCTACAATACTTGGTGTTCTGTTCTGTTTTTTTCCCTTGGAACCTAGAAAGGAACAAGGTTTAAGTCTTTATCTTTTCAAATAAAAGCATGTTTTATAATATACAGGAATTTGGTCATTGGGCTATAAAACTACTGTGGGTATTGGTTAATGATGGAGATCTGAGGAGAAAAACAAACAATGTTTGCTAGATAAAAGGACATTGACACATGCATAATAAGATAAAATAACATTATGATTTTATATTAAACATCTTACAGATAAGTATATTTTAAAAGCCTTATTCTCATTCTAAATTATTTCTAGTCTTCCTCTATTTGAAGAGGTAAAGTAAATATGTGTAAAAGTCGCCAAGAATATGAACTTGCACAAACCTGTAATAAAAACAGTAAGTAAATAAGCAACAGGCCATTTGTGGAGAAGCATGCAGCTGATTGAGTTTGAGTTCATTTCATAACTAGGTTATGAATTGTAAATATTGTCGTTATCCAAACATAAGTGATAAAGCTCATTAAGCATGTTTTCCCCTTAGGGCCTTGAGGAAGGTTTAGATTAAATAGATATTGAATAAATCTGCATTGTAAGACACTTAGGTTTTTCTTTTACTTTCCTAGAGAATGAAAACATTTGTTAAAACCCTTATTTATCATGCATATGTAAAGTAAATATTTGTTGAATGCTTCACAAACAGAAATATGTCTACATAATATAGCTTTATGTCAAAGACAAATGTGTGAATTTAAATCTAATAGCTATCAAGTTTGTCCTCTAATAGTCTTCCCCATTCTTTTGCTGACATCAGGCCCATTCTCCAGGTGAGTTTAGCATAATATCCTTTTTCTCACAGTAGAATGCTCATATACGTTTTTCTTAGTTTTATGTGAGTGCTGGGCTGCCTAAACTATTCATTCCACTTCCACCTGAAGGCTCTCTCTACTTCAGAAGAAAATGAGGAAAAAGGAAACAGACCCAAAGGAGCAGAAAATTACAATTACACACCTACACACACAGAGAAAGAGCTGTTTGAGATCGATTTGCACTTACTTAGTCCTGTTACTCCAGCTCATAGCTATGTTAATATGCTTTAATATCTATTTGAATTTGGTATCAATTACTTATACCCAACATAATTTTTGAGTAGACAAAGTATACTTTATACAAAATACGTAGTGCAGGCATATCTCCAAGATTTTATTCTAGACCACCACAATAACACAATTTACACAAAAGATTTGCCTTCCTAGTGCTTACAAAAGTTATGTTTCAGCTATACTGTAGTCTATCACCTGTGCAATATCCTTATGAAAAAGTTTGAAATTTTGTAAAATTATCAAAATATAGCACAGAGACTGATACAAAATGAGATCATATGTTGGGAAAAACAGTGTCAGTAACCCTACTTCACGCAGTTGCCATAAACCTTCAATTTGGAAAAACATCATAGTATCTTCAGAGAGCAATAAAATAAAAATTAATGAAACAAGGTATCCCTGCAGTTACAGTTCAATGTGATGGTGTTTTTTAAGGTAAGATAAGTGTAAAGTCCGTAGACGTGCAAAAGGATCGAAACCCTTCATCTCAGTCACACAATTCTTCCCAGGAAAAGTCACTCAAAGTAGTTAGAGGGGTTGTTGTGAGTGACTGTCCAGCAACATCTGCCTTGTAGCAAACCTAGGAATAACAGAATGCAACCCCGCTGGTCCTGAGCGATGCCGACAACTGTCGCTATGTCTGAGCCCATTGATGGTATTTATCTTTTATCCAATCAGTCAATATATACCATAGGGTCTTAATCTTTAAAAAAAAACTGACTCTATATAAGCAACCATATCCTTCCTGATAACAGGCCCAAAATAAGTTCAAAAATGTCTCAAAAGGAATTCAACTACTTCTTCCATGACATATTCATTAATTTTCCAACAGTGCATTTAATATTCTACACCAATAGCATAATTCGATATTTCATAATCACATTATTTTAATTATCGTTATTCATTGTTCCGTTTCCAACTATGTATGAGGCACTTGGAGATATTGCTTGGATCAGGTGCATCTCAGTCCTTAAAGTGAAATCATTCATTTGAATACTTTCACAAGTTCCCTTGTAGAAGATTTGCCCAAAGAAGTGCATCATCTGATTCTTCTTTCCAAGTAAAATGAAGTCCTACTCAACCTTAATTTATCAATGAACCACTCATGAGATAACAAATGGTCACAACACAGGAAACACTCACTATTTCTGCCAAGAAATGTGAAGGACAACTATTTGGACAGAAGAGATTTGCATTTGTGTCCATTCCAAATAGGATTACTTGAACAGAATGTGGAAATTATCAAGTAATATATGGAATATCATAAGTACAATTTTGCTGAAGATAATTCAAAAGCAACTATAGCAGTAAACAGACAGGGAGCATCTGGAAATTCAAACTAGATTCAGAAGAGGAAATGGAGGAAGAGACATCGTTATGGACCTCAGGAGGATCTTGGCTAAAATAAAAAATACCAGAAAAATGCATTTTTCTCATTACATAAAGGTATTCGGCTTTGTGGACCATATCAAATGACAGATACATTGCAAAGAATGGAAATTCTAGAACACTTTATAATGTTCTAGAAGAACCTGCATGCAAAGCAAGAAGCAGTTTGCCAACTGGAGCCAGGGGAAATGCTATATGATTTTAAATCAAGAAAGGTGTGTGTCTGAGTTATATTTTTCCACCACACTATTCAGTCTGTTTTCTGAGCAAATAATACAAAAAGATCGACTATGTAAAGAATTGCATTCAGATTGGAGGAGATTTTATTAACGATCTGTTATAAGCAGATAGCACAGCCTTCGCTACAAAAGGACGTTTACTGATAAAGAAAAAAGACTGCAGCAGTCAGTGGGGTTTACACTGAACATCAAAAATATAACATTGAAAATCCTCACAACTGGACCAACAAGTTACATCCTGATAAATGGAGAAAATGTAGAATTTTAAAGTTATACCCGAACACCTTCGAATGCCAATTAATAAGAGAAATAAGTGTTCTATCTAAGAGGTGAATGTCAACATGGGTTTACATTGGACCGTAAGAGATCACTGAAGTGATGTAGCAGTGTGGTAAATAAGCCACATGGTGCTCAGCCATCAGAAAGAATAGCATCTGGGGCCTGAAGCTCTTGTCTTAAAATAAGCAGCCGTTTATGTAAAGGAGGCAGCAAGTAAGTACTCATGGGAAACGCACACCAGCTTGCATAATCCAAGGATTGTGAATAATATGATACAGCTCTAAAAGAGGGAATTCTATCAGAGCTTAGATTCTGAGCACCCGGTTTGCCGAAGGCTATGGATAACAGTGGAAACCCAAAATCCATTATCTATTATTTAGGGACCATACAAGAGTTAAGCTTCTGGTGAATGCTCTGTGAACACAGCCCAGGGATGTGAATGATTTCACTATTAGAGAGCATTGTGAGAGCAAAGTCTATTATGACAATGATCATTAGGTTAAAACATAATCCCTCACCATTTGATCTCCCTCTTGACCTATTTGAGTTGTTTCCGTTTTAATATTGTCTGCTTTATTTTTGATAGAGGTTTATTGTTGTGTTCAGTCAATGTTATTAGCTGTGGGTTTTTATTCATTATTTTGTCTGCTTCTTGCTTGTGCTCTGTATTATGTTTTCTGTGTGTGGAATTCAGGATTGGTAAAGCTGTCGAGAGACCACGATGACGAATTACCTGGGAGCACGGCAAAGGAGGCTACAGAGGAGGGAAGCTAGCAGAACGAGGGTGAGAAGAAAATGTTCTGAAATTGATTGTGGTGACGATCGCACAACTCTTCTTGTTAAGATCCAAAGATTAAATTGTATATGTGAAGCATATGCCAATAAAACTATTAACAATTATCCATGAAAAAAGAGAAAATTGAGATTGAGTGAGAAGACATCCAAAACACAGAGAGATGCTTATCTAGGGAAAGAGATATTAGCGAAGCAACATTACATTCACTTCACAAATTTATTTATATGTATGTGCATTAAACACGTAATAGCTTATAAAGCAATCTATTGCTAGGAATGAAAGACCCAATTGTAACTAGGTAAGCCCTTGTGCTTGTTTGTTGCACGAAAAACCATTTCCAAATGTAAAGGTCTACAATACCAAAGGGTTATTCCTTGGCTGTCTTCTCTCTCTACACCAGTCTTTTTGTTAAAGCCAACAAATAAATAAGCAAGAAACTTAAGAACTTCTAACAATTCATTACTTCGCATGTGTTAATTACTCATCTCAGTGAATCTGGTCATCTGAATGTGGTTCATCTGATCTTGGCTGGGGTCATGTGCGTATCTGCAGTCAGATCCTAGGTCTGATGCCTTTAGAAAGCCATTAGCTCGTGTACTGAACCTGCAATACTCTTTATCCATGTTGACATCTCACGTGTTATTGATGTCCACAGTTACTCTAGATGGTTCTGAGTCTCTTTAAATTTCTTTTAGAAGATTAGTGTTAGGCCTTTAAGTCTACGTCTAAATGCTTGTTACAATTATTGGACCATTTAAACTTGGCTAATTTAGGGTTAATTTTCAAGCAAGGACAAGGTACGAAGAAGGGAGCAGGTTTCTCACAGAGCAGACATGCTGTGGGTTTGATAATTCGATCTGTCAGTCCTGCTTAATTTTGTTCTGACACATTCCATGGAGACCGATATAGCACGCTTGTGCAGGTGCTATTTGTGAAATCGAGTGGGATTAATTCTTTGTAGTCTAACAAGAACACAACATCTTATGCACTAAATCATCTCAATGCCAACCGCCAAAGGAATTATTTAGCTTACACAAACCATAATCTGTTGCTAAGCAAGATAACATAATAATAATAATTATATCAGGGAAGTGTTGTAACCTTCTGATGAAGATCTTGTTGACATTTCAGCTTTCTCTGTGAATTGAACTTGTCAAGTTTATGTAGACTGTACTTGCACTGATTTCGTTTCACATGTGGCATTGCAAAGCTTATCTTATATCTTTTAAACACGTGTAAAGAAGACGGTCAAATGATGTGGAAATTCCTGGGAGGAGGTCAGGTGCTGGATGTTCATGATCGGTTAAAACAACAGTTTGACTGTCCCATTTAGTGCTGTAAAACTCAGGGTTGAAAGGAAAGTGACTTTATAATAGGATTTGAACCTTGTTATATATTCATGTTTAGGTTTGCCTGCGAGTACAGTTGAGAGACAATTGAGATATAAGCCACTTCATACATCAAGCAGCTTTACAAGGTCAGAAGCTGCCCCCAAAACTGCCCTTGCAGAAAAAGAAAAGAAGTACAGATGTGGACTTGGATTACATTGCAAATGGGAAAATTGACTGCTTCAAGATCATACCATTAACCACCATTTTTCTTGGATTTTTAATATTTGAAATAGGCTTCAAGTGCTGCTTAACCCAAGAGAAATTTCACAGTGCTCAGCTATGTCATATTTAATATAAAATCTCCAGAGTAGAGACTGAGCACTTGGATCCCTCTCAAGGACAGGATGTTTTCCACTCTGTTCAGAGCCCTCGCTAGCCAAGCTCAAGGCTCCAAGAAGAACCCAAGATTACTGTGATAGCAATGACCAGAAGATAACATTTCTCTCCAAACCAGGAATTCATTAAAAGAATGAGCAAAGGATAATTTTCTAGGGGAACTTCATTTGGATCTGTCTTGGTAATAGGTATCATGCGATGAATATTTTTGACATCTTAATCACCCTCCTGTGTACTCAGTCATTCCATGTAACGACATGCTCTTTGGATTTTGAAAATGCTATTTTTTTCCTCCTGGAACCATCAGAAGCTGTAGTATTTTCCTGTTAAATTCTATATACATTGTTTATAACCACAATACTGAGTGTGTTTTCCATTTGTTTCAGTCCCCATCCTTCCCTTTGATTTACCACCATGTCTCATCTTTTCTGCTGATTTACAGTTATCAGGCTTGAACTACAAAGGGGCCAGGAAAGCAGGACAGATGGGAATCAGCAAACAAAAAAATAGCAGACTAAGTGATGCATCAGCTTTAGAGAGCTATCCTGCCACTTGACTAGTTTCATTTCTTGCATAAATAACTATAATTTTCTTATTATAAACCTGACTGACCGCATGCTAGGCTGCTAGGAACTTCTCTACTTACGCCACTAAGGCACAGCCTATTAACCCTTTAACATAGCTCCTTCCTTTTGGTCTTTAAAGAACCAAGATTTTCTAAAACACTTACTAACAGAATGTTCACAATTTAAAAAATCAAGCCTTAAGGTTGCTCTAAGTGCCTGTTGCTCTAAAATGGTGGCAGTTTGACCTTGGCTTGTTTGTGAAATACACTTAAATATTCCACCTAAAAATGTTCAAGAGTTTTCATTGATTCATATATCGAAATATCATTCAAATGTATCAAGAGTTGTCTGAAATACTCCCATTTGCTCGATGGGGTTGAAATGGGACAGGAATATGACAATGGCACATCAGTTGTCTGTGGACACCTCCTATTCATGAATGTTACCAAATAGGTAACAATGAGTGCAATTAGAAGCACTATTTTTGTTTGCTTGTTTTTTAACCAGTACTTTTTCTAATGTGAAAATGGTTATGAAAATATTCATGCGTGTCCTAGATATCTTCGTTACTTAATGAACTGAATCTAAATAAGATTATGCAATGCCTATCACATTTTTTGTAATTATTACAGATTTCACTGACCATTTAAGTACTACTCAAGACGAGGGTGTCTTTAATAGGAAAGTCAGTCCATTTCAATAATGTATTCCCCTAATTAATGAATTATATGAACAACTGAACTCCCTTTCACTTCATACTAATTTCTGACCATCCAACTTACTCAAAGATTTATTCATGGAGAGCCTAAAACGCTAGCACTGCTCCTTTCCTCAGATTACATGGTAGTTATTCTCAAAGAGTACCAACTAAGGGCATGATCCCCTGCTACACAGCCGATTCTAACTCAGAGTATCTTCTTCCTGAGGGCAGCCTGGCAAGCTGGGCGCCCCTGCCTTTTGTTTATCAACCAAGTGCTTCGCCACAGTGTCTCAGGGATACGCCCGGACACCCTCAGTGAGCAAATGTCCTTCTCCACCTTCGGAAGTGGGAGCAAATTTGGCTGATCCTAGAACATCTGACCAAGAAATCTGCCATACATAAGTCTTTTAAAAGGACAAAGGTTGATTAGATGAACTTAGGTCACTCAGTGCTGCTCCTTAAGTCAAATCTAACTTCGGAAGTAACTGGGCATACCATAGCAAGGAACCATAGTCACATGTGACATGCAAAGACCACTAATGTTTAACAAGCGATCAAATTAATATTTCAAGACGTTTCCAAATGCGGAAGGAAGGTTGCCATAGTCTTTGAAAAAATAGTGATTTTCTTATTAAGGCTGTATACTAATTGTTACTTTCTTTTCGTTTTAGAAAATTAATAGAGTGTTCAGTTACTTATATTGAACATTCAAAGAGAGTAATTTTGTCCATTTTGTCCAAATGTCTTTTCCTCTAAATAATATACATGTCAGAGTAGCACTCCAGGTAACACACTTCATAAATTGAATTCTTACATGCAAGACTGTCCTGGAAAATGAGCTAACATTGTACATTAAATTTAATTATTATAAAAACTACTCAATAACCTGTCTATTGCATGCATATTGTAATATTGTAATTTAAGTGAAAATAAGTATGCATGGCTGATTTTGCAATGAATTATAGAGGAGGCTTAATCTAAAGATTCATCATTTCTCTTTTCAAAGAACTTACAGTAAATACCTCACAATCTGCATGCATCATTTGTCGCAGCTCATTACTGCTTCTCTCCTAAGAACATGTCTTTAAGAGGCAGCTCATTCATCACTCATGGCCCTCAAGTCCACTGCCATTCCCAGCATCCTCGAGACAGACTAAGGCTGTTCCTGTGGGCTGCGGAGACTGTAAACTCTTCATGGGAGTAGAAAACCTCATCTTACATATTTTATTATTGAGGGCTTTTCTTTTTTATATAAGATGATTAGAAAGTGGGAGATATCTGAAATTTAATTATGTTTTAGTGAAAACATTATCTCACTTTTTTAAGTGAAAAAAAAGTCTTTTCAGGAACATTTTAAATAATTTTTCACCCTAGAGTACAGCATTTTGATGATCTATTCATATAAAAACCGGGTATAAAGTAGGGAATGCTGGTGGTGCAGTAGTTAAAGCCCTGGGATGATAGCGGAAATGGGAGTGACAGAACCCATCAACTGCTCTGTGAGAGAAAAAGATGGTAGTGTGTTTCGGTGAAGATTTTCAGTCCTCTACACCCTGTGAGACAGTTCTACTGTGTCCTATGCCATCAGTCAGGGTCAACAGCAGAGGGCTGTAGTACTGCACAGGTTAAACAGTATTGACACTGCAGTTCCAGTTCATCTATACGTGGTCGATTCCAAACACAACTGGTTCAGCATCTCTCTGTGATCAGTCGAAGGCTGCAGACAAGTTCTTTCAGAAAATGCCAAGGTCTTGGTCTCATGAGAAGTTCAATCAAAGGAGTGACTGCTGAAGGATTCTGCTGGGTCAGTTCACTCTGAGGGAGAAAAGTCCGTTTAGAAGGCTTTGGTGATGGTTTTTAGGGATTCTAGAGGGATTATCTTGACAGATTATACCAAAGGGCACAGAATGAACACTACAGCTTATTAAATAGATATCTTTAAGAAAAATGAAAACTTCATGGGTAAGAAAACAAAGAACAGCAGTTATACCCAGGAATTTCATTGGGTAACCTTAAGTCTAAATACACTGGTGCTCTCAGCTTGCCCTTTCAGATTTTTTGTTGTTCCTTGAACTTGAAGAGTAACACACACACATGCACACACACCAAAACACTATGATTTTCATACAGCAAGGATGTCCAAAATGCCACTTTGACATGGTATAAGTCAGAGAATTCTTCTGGGAAATGGAAAAATGGAAGTACCACCTTCAGAAGTAAATAGATCTAGATGGAGGAGACATTGAGAAACCAGAGTTTCACAGTTTGATATTTCAGTTTAATAAAAGTTTCTGTGATTGTGTAGCAAGAATTTTTGTCATACCCTTTTATGAAATGGGAGTGAAAAGGGTATGATCTCAAAACCACAAAAGATTAAACAAGAAAAATGTATCAAAACTCAAACCTATTGCCATCCATTCTGACTCATCCAGATGCTTTTTTAATCAAGAATTCAAGACCTAGAATTAAATTTGCTCAAAACCAGGTTTCCTAAACCTTGAATTACTGTGATTGCTGGGTGAACTTTGTCCTATACCATCTTTACAAATCAGATGGCACATAAGATGTTCCTTTAATCCTGGGGGTGGGGTGGGGCCTTGGAGGGTGAATGTACTGCTATTTTATGGCAGCAACAATAACAACAAAAAAAGACTTTACCTATCCAAATAAATAAATAAAAATTAACTTGTGTAAAAATACGTCCCTTCTCTCAACCAGTCAGTGAGTGACAATTCCTTATTTCTGACATCAACCAAATAGTGGCAGCCACATTATAGTATAAATACATTTCGCCAATTCTAACTATCAGCAATATCAAACTCAAAATCAAACCCACTGTCATTGGGTCAATTCCAACTCATAGCAAATGTAATTTCACTCAAATACTCATAGACTCAAGCCATAAAATATCTGTTCCTGAGTATCCATCAATCACTGCACCGAAAGTTTCTCATGCTGTATTTTATGTAAGCAGAGCTCTCTGCATCTCAGAAAAGAGTGCTTTAAAAGTTCAACTCTTCAATGCATAGAATGCTATAAAATCTGATTTTGTTTAGGCTGTTGAGTGATTGTCTTACTGACACCTATAATTATGATCAACTATCCATTAGTTTGTCACACTATGGTAGTTTGTGTTCCTATAGTGTTGGAAGCTATTCAAATACCAGTAGAGTTAGACATGACAAGCAGGTATTAGTGAAGTGTCTGGGTCAAGGCACACTAGGAAGAAAGTCCTGGCAATATATTTCTGAAAATTGGCCCATGAAAGCTTTATGGATTACAAGGACACTGAATCAATTGCTGGAAGAAGATTGCATGTGTCTATGAAGAATGAGGAAAATCATCAGTGAGACTGATTGCTAGCATAGATGTTAGGATGAACTCAAACATGCTGGACATTTTGAGGATGACTCAAGACCAGGCAATATTTTGTTTTGCTGTGAGTAAGACCTCTAAGAGTTTGAGTCAACTACAGGGTAGTATCTATCTATCTATCTATCTATCTATCATCTATCTAATCTATCATCTATCTATCAATGAATCATTTGTCAACCTATTTATAATTCTGTTAGTTCAATGTAGATTGAAAAATCATTGACTCCTTTAGAAATTAATATATTGAAACAAAAAATAAGAAATGAATTTTTTTCTTAATCAACACGAAATATAGAACTAGATTGGTTGGGTGGTTACATAATTTGGTGTCAATTTTGAGGATTAAGAGGGAAGGGGTCGAGTTTTTCCTGTCAATCCAGATATAACCAATGAAGCCCCTGTAAGGGCATGACCTTCTCCTGAGAATTCTGGGAACTCCTGTTTTTGCCCTCGTTGGAGGTGAGAAACATTCTCTCTCTCACTCTGCTCAGTCCCTGGGTGGCAATCCTGAGGAGAAGCTACATAGATCTACCCGGATGCAGCCAGAACCCTGGACCTAGAGAAGTCACGTGGAGATCCCAGCAAGCACGGAGATGCTGACAATGCCACTGGATCCACAAGAATTCCTACCCACTGGCCTGTGATCTCCTGCATTCACCATCTTGGCATGTATTTTGTGAGTCTGAAGAGGACTTTATAGATTGGTATCAGACATATGGGCTAATATTGGATTTATGGGCTTGCACTGGACTGGGTTGGGATGCTTTTTTAATGTACAATTACCCTTTATATAAAACTCTCTTTTACACATATGAGTCTCTATGGATTTGTTTCTCTAGTCTACCCAGACTAAAACAATTAATATGAGATTCAATGAAGGAATCCAAGATAGCTTTCATCATCTATCTTTTTGCTCAATCACCATTGACAAGATTTTCTTGGAAGAAGGAAGAATGAGTTTCAAGTAGACAACTAGCAGTGACTATCACAATATTGCAGTGGCAAATAATTTAGTTTGTATAACTATACACTATGATAAGTTTTGTTTCTGCAACTTCTTACTTGCATGATTTTAGGATGTTGTTTAACCTCTCTTAACCTTATGTCTGTCTGTAAGACTTAACATTGAGAACTGTATTGTTATACTTAATTGCTGCTGAGTGGTTTCTGACTCAATATGACTTGAAGTTTTGTCTTTTAGCTTTGTCTGCAAGGACCTAATATAGAGGGCCAGAGTAGGAATTCAATTATATACTTGTGAGATATTTAAAATAGTACCTAGATAATAAGCACTACTTATCATTATTACTATACAAATATACTCCTTTAGGTTTTTCATCAAAAGTCAGATCACAGATAAAATTAATTCTGGTCAGTTTTCTATGGAGAACAGCTGGAATAGCAAAGTAAGGTTTAAGTAAGGTTTCCTCAAAAAAAAAAAAAGTAAAGTTTCCTCTGTGAGAATTTATGTTAAAACTTTTGAAAAAGTGTGATAAAAATTGTACTAGATTATGCTGATAAAAAGTAAGTATAAGATTGTTTGCATTTAAGCTTTCTTTACTTTCATCTGTAGATCCTTATTTTTAAAGAAATCTAGTCTAAACATGGTTAAGATTGTTGAATGGTCCAACTTCCAAAAATAAAAAAAATAAAAAAGAATGAAGGGAATCAGCCCACATTTGATGAAAGTTCATGAACTTGGCAAAACTTTTGTTGAACCTGCCTGGGTTTCAAGTTTATAGGAAACTGAAACCAGGTGAATCTTAGATTTTGTTTGAATGTTTCACAAAGTTTTACAAATAAGACATAATTTATGCAATAAGAGGTATTTGATCATACCCATAGTCTGTCTTCTTCACAATTTTTCAGTATTTATACCTGACTTTTTATGCTTATATAGTCATTTTCGGGCTATGTTTTTTACTATGTACTTATAATTTATCAATAGAAGCAGAGGTTCTTATTTTTTAAAATACGTATCATTGTAGTGAGGAGAAAAGTCTCTCTTTCTCTGTGAGGATATAAATTAATAAGGATTTAAAGCAGCTTAGTTTTACTTACTAAATTTTACATGTTTTAAACCTGGAATGTCACATTTATCAATCCCTAATGGATCAGCTCCAGTTAAAGGTAGTCATTTCTTCTGAGCTTTCCCCATATGAATCACATAATAATTTAAAATTTTCACATTTTTTATTTTACTGATAAATTTCATAGTAATGATTTGCTGAATTGCTTCATAGTTTAATGCAAAGGCAAGAAAAATCATCATTTGTTCTATAGTATTGTATTATGAATCAACCACAAGCATTATTTTACATTAGATAGTATTTTTCCTTATATTTTATATCAACGAGTGAAAATTAGTGTCAGACTCCCTTGGACTATATATTTCACAATTATGTTAGATGGTTACCTAATTTTCATGGTTTAAAAAGCCTCTCTTTTACTTTACTTGGTATACAGAAGAGAGTTAAGTAATTTAATACCCGAGTTAAGTAATTTAACACCCACTCAATGGTTGCTTCCTTGCTATGTAAAATGTAAGGTGAAAATAAGAGACGATTATATGAAAGTCCTTGAGAAACCAAGAGTATAATACACATATAAAGAAATAAATCATTAGGATTAGACTATAATTATAAATACTAATAATATATAGTCTAAAAGCAAGAATAATTCTGGTATGACTGAGTTCTTTGAAGGAGTTCTATGTCTCAATAAAAGTGCATGCCTGAATCAATTTATTTTTGAAAAACACATACAAAGACTTTTGTTTTGGTAGACTTTGCTTTGTAGACTTATGCAGAGAAAAATACATTAATCAAAGTATTAATCTCCAGCAACACTCACAAAGTGAACACTCCCAAGAAACAGACAGAAATTGTTACCAGCGCCTTGGAAACTCCCTGTGCACTCCTTTCCAGCTAATATCCATCCCATTTTCAGCTAAAAGCACAGCTATTATTTCTAACATCTCAAGTTTTGCCTGATTATGAAATATACCTATGTAGAATCATAGTATTATATACACATCTTCTTGTATTTTCCATCATATTTTTGAGTTTCACCCATGTTTGCGGTACAGCTGTCGTTTTCTTTTGTTTGTTTGTTTTATATCACTGCATTGTGTTTCACAATTACTTTATCTGTGTATTTTTGACAGACATTTATGCTGCCCTCAGTTCAGAGTTGTCAAGGATAGAGTGCTACTACGAACATTATAACACAATCTATTCTAACCATTTTATATGTAATTTATTTATCATACAAATCAATGGTTTAAATACATCAAAATAGCTTTGTCATCATTGCCACAAACAATTTTAAACATTTTCTTCACTTTTGTTTCATGATTATTAGCATCTCCTATCTCTCCCCCACCCCACCCCACCCACTGCCAACATCCTCCCCTGTTGTTAAGCCCATAAAAGTATTGCTCTAATTTCTCTATCTATAGGTTTACCTGTCATGGAAAGTCATGCACTAAGAAGAAAAAAGAAAAGTAGCAACAAAAATAATAAAATACACAGAAAAGTCACATTCTAAAAGAAAACAGAAAGTAAAAACACCAGGAAAATAAAATGTGTCAAAAGAGAAAACAAAGGGTAAGCTGTCAAATTTAAACCAAACTCTACCTGCATTAATCCATTTTCCAATTCACCCGGTCTGTGGACAAGACTATTCACATTCCTATTCAAAGTTCTGAAGGAATTCAATAGAGGTTTAATCCATGCTGAGACTCTGAAAATAGATTCTGGAGTTTCATTGTCGTTCATAGCCTTCTGCAAACCGGATAACCCAATCTTTTAATTATTTGTATGGATTAAGATTGTGTATGTAGGTAGGTAACCCACGTGGAGAAACGGATTTCTGGAACAAATCCAAGTTGCACTGAAGGCACTTGTACAAAAAAACAAGGCTCAAGGAATAGACAGAACACTAATTGAAACATTTCAACGAATGGATACAGCTCTTAGACATGGTTATTAGTCTATGTCAAAAACTTGAAAGACAGCTACCTGTCCAACCAACCAGAGGATATTTATATCTGTGACCATTTCAAGTAAACTGATACAAAGCAATGTGAAAATTATTCAACAATATCATTAATATACATGGTAGTTGCATACTCTCCTGTCAACTTGCAAAGGGTCGGTGGAGTCTAGACTGTCAATCTGGTGTCAACCTGATGACCTCATTTGAAGGCACCACTGAGATAAATAGCTCACTGGAGGACAGATGCACAGACACTCCCTGCTTTGTCTTCCTGCTGACAAGACACATGGAGCTAAGTTAGAGTCCTGGAGCTGTAAGAGCCAGGTGGAGACCTATGCCACTGCTGAGATGCTTCTACCGCCACTAGATCCACAAGACTTTCCACCCATTTGCCTGTGATCTTCCTGTATTTGGCGTCATTGTGTATTTCGTGTGAGTCTGAAGAGGAATTTTTAGATTTGTATGGGACACATGAGCTAATATCGGACTTATGGACTTGATCTGGATTGGGCCGGGATGTTGGCTCAATATATAATTGCTCTTTTATATACAGCTCTTTCTTGTTCATATATGAGTGTGTATGAATTTGTTTTTCTAGTCCACCCAGATTAACACAATATATATTTTTTCATGTGTCTGAAATGAACTTATATGCCACTGATGACTCCAAGTCCATTTAAGTTTGACTTTTCTCTAGTTCTTTTAGGCACTCAGAGTAACATTTAAGTACAAAGGGTAAGGAGTCTGGAGGGAAATTTTTTTTCAAGTTGGTAGGTTTTTACTCTTTGTTTTGTTTTTTTAAAATTTCGGTTGATAAAGGAGACTCTGTATAGTTACACAACCAATCTCACCAAATGAAATCAACAAGAGTATCCAATTAAATTACCTACATTTTCCTTCCCTCCCTTCCCCCTATTTGCGCCGCCATTTTTGCCTCCTTGAAGTCATTAAAGTCTTATCTATGGGTGTAAAAATCACGTCTCTTTTCCTTTGTTTTTTCCTTATAATAATGGTGTTTTCTCACATATTGAACTTTGTGAGGTTGACTAAGTTTGCTAACCATAATGTCCTCCAGCTTTGTTCACTTCTTATGCTGTTTTAAAGAGTTGTTATTGTTTTTATTGATGCATACGATTCCATTGTGTGAATGTAGCAGACTTTGTGTTTCCACTCCTCTATAATTTAACTCTTTCGTTGATTGCATGTTTTTGCTGTTTTGGAAATTGCTGAGATAAATATGTGTAGATATCTGTTTTCATTGGCTTCTTTATTCTTTTAGTGTATATATTAAGTAGAGAAGTTGCTGGATATAAGCTATTTCTATTTGCATTTGTTTAAGGAAGTACCACACTGATTCCCATAGTGGTGTGTTTATGCCTTGCATTAGGGTTCTTAAGTTTGTCCTTATTTTATAATTGCGTGGTTCATATTCTGGTCTTTGATCTTTCTTGAGGTTTAGTTTTGGACATGATGTGAGGTATGAGTCCTTTTTCATTATTTTGCAGTTGAAGATGCAGTTTTTCCAGAACTATTTGTTGAAAATGTTACCTCTTCTTCACATAATGTGTTTTTGTCCTCAAAGATTAGGTGTCTATAAGTACTTGCTTATATTTCAGAGTTCTCAATTCTAATACATTGTCCTTCATATCTATCATTGTAGCAACACAATGTTTTGGTTGCCATGACTATGTAATCATTTTTAAAGACCGGAAGTGAAAGCCCTCCTACTTTGTTTTTATATTTTAATAGTGTTTTATTTATCCTGTGTAGGGTCCAGCCCCCACCGTTGAATGGTCCTGTGGAGCGACATATGAAATTAAAGAAGACAAATATGATAGAAAGGGGGCACCGGGGACTCAACTCCATGCTCAGGAGAAGTCAGAAGAGGGAGACAAGTTTCAAGTTTATTCAATAATGGATTTTTATAACTCTTGAGATATATAAGCATCTTCACATATATATGTGGGTACCTAAAAACATATATATATATATGTGGGTACCTAAAAACAACCAGAATTTTTTTCAAAGCCATGTATTCAATTTTATTTTAAAAAACAATCATACCACCTTCAAAGTACTCTCTATTAAATTTAATGCATTTGTCAAATCTGCAATTCTATTCTTGGAAACATTTTCCAAACTCATCTGTTTGGATGGCTGACAGCACCTCCCTCGTTTTTCTTCACATCTTCTACATCGTCAAATCACTGTCTCTTCATGTCCCTCTTCATTCGCAGAAACAAAAAGAAGTCACATGGAATAAGGTCAGGTGAGTAAGATGTGTGGGACAAGAAAGGCATGCTGTTTTGTTTTGGGGTCTTTTGCCAAAAAATGGGTGCACTAAGATGGCTGCATGGACAGGTGCATTGTCGGGGTGGCAAAACCAATCTCTTGTCTGCCACAAATCAGGCTTTTTTTGTTGCACACTATTAGGCAATCTTTTCAGAATCCCTAAATAAAAAAACTTGAGTAATAGTCTGACCTGATGGAACAAACTCCAAATGCACTATGAGTTGACATTTCATCTGTTCAGGAAGTTGATGGACGTCCAGAAAGAGGTTTTTCATCAGTCTACACTTAACCTTTCTTGAAATGAGAAAACTGCTCATACATTTGTGTTTTTCCCATAGCGCTCTCCTTGGAAGCTGTGTTCAATATCACAACAGTTTTTGCGGCATTTTCCCAAGCAGGAAACAAAATTTCACAGCCTTATGCTGTTCTCTTAAATTGGCCATCACACACAAAAAAATGAGGTTTGAGTAAAGCTGGTTTTATGAAAAAATTTACTGTGACCAGACAGAACCTTCCTAGGCAACACCACTGGGTGAACTAACTCTGAGAAAGTTGCTGGATATTTGCCTCATGGGAAAAATGCAAACTACCACGAAAGCTCTGCACCACTCAGTGCAATTCCAGGTTTTGGGGTTTGTTTTATTTTTGGTACTCCCTAATGCACATCAAAGAAATGGGCAATGTACCTGTCTTGAATATCCCAAGCCCTCAAGGCCAATACTTCAAAGAGAGTTCCAGGCATGCAAGAAACAAGAGGTACAAATGCTCCTTAAGATAGGGAACAAAGGGTGCTACTGTTCTTGAACTTGGCATACTTTAATTATACATGCAAGGAGTCAGGCGTCTTTAGAAGGTAGCTTTATATTATCATGCATGGGGGTGGGGTGGGTAGAGGCGCTATGGAGAAAACGTCTTCCTGGATTGTGTATTGTGGTACTTTTCCCATATTTTGGACTGCAGTGACTTGTTGGCTGGCCAAACCCTGTGGTCATGAATGTGAGGAGCAGGCCCTCAGGTGCCCACAATTCTGGAGTTATTCCCTTTCAATGTAAAGTTTATAATTAGTTTTTCCATTTCTTTGAAGAATTATGGTGGGATTTGGATCAGAATTGCATTAGATTTGTAAATTATTTTTGTTAATATTGACATTTCCATAATGCTTGGTCTGCCTATCCAGGAACATGTTAGCGTGTTCCACTTCTGTAAGTTCTTTCGGTTTCTTGTAGGAGTGTTTTGTAGTTTTCCTTATGTAAATCTTGGTTACTCTGGTAACTTATCAAAATAAATTATTTAATTATTTCTTTATAATAACCCAACAATTTAAGACATAAGCACATCTCATAAAATCAAGAGAATTACTTGAAAGTATTATCTGTAGAGATTTTAAGTAATGTCCAAAATGGCCACACTTCAGCTAAGCAAGCATTTTCGATGTGTCTTTGGACCCATCTGGAGGAAACCCTTTCCCCACAAGTACCCAGGGCAGAGCACAGCCAGATTTATTGTGAATGCTTCTTCTGACTCCCCAGGTCATAGGAAAGATACGATTCAGTGCACACAACTGCAGCAACTAACAATGAGGCTGGCAAAGGAAAACAAGTGATGTTTTGGTGTGTATGTACATAGAAAAAGAAATTCTTGTCTAAAGAATGCTAAAAGGGAAAGAAATCAATTTTAATGTAGTCCAATTAACTAATATTTGTATGGCCTCTTTGTTGGGTTCAAGCAAATCAAACTATAATATCCTGATGCAGAAAACCTACACACAGCGAGTTCGTGTTTCTGTTATGTAATAAAAAATGTTGAAGTGTTCTCAGAATGAGATTCATTTGATCAGCTTTGGGTTTAGAAGACCAGTGAGAAATATGGAATGGCTTTAGAAGAAAGGTGTGTAACATGTAGATAAATTAGGGAATATCGCATTCATTGTGTGAAGAAAGCAATGTTAAAAACAAAGGCAGTGACAAGGAAATAGAGAGGAAAATGGATTCCAGAGGAATTTAGAAGAAAAGACTAATAGGATTTTGTGATGAATAAGTCAAAAAAGTGTACTCACTAGCATCAAGCCATTTCTGAACCACAGTGCCCCGATAGGTCAGTAAAGTGTCCGTGTGGGTTTTGAAGTTAGACACAGTTAAGGGAGAAGAAAGCTTTGGCTTTGTCCTGTGGCTCATTTGTAATATTCACTTTGCAGTTAGGTGCCCAACTCATAAGCCATTATTAAGCCAACCAGGGCTCTCTCATGGGGACTAAGGAAAAGGAAAAGAGAAATAATGAGAATCCCAAGCAAGAAACTTGATTGATTAGTTACATAGCCATGCCATTACCTATGATAGGAGCATGCATGTTAGAAATATATTTTTGTGCATAAATAGTAATGATTAGTTCAATTTAGGATATATTGAACTTGGAATCCCTGAGAATATGCATATGGAGATATCAGTTTGTGTATAAAATACTTAATCATTTTTTTTTTTTTTTTTTTTTTTTTTTTTTTTACTAAATATTTTGTTTCTTATTTCTGTCTATTAAAAATATTTCAGGTGCTGTCACGTTGATCCCCAGATTATATCCCCCACCCACATAATTGGTTGTAGATCATACCATTGAAACCATAGGGTTTCATTAGCTGATCCTGGGGGATTAAATCACCAACATTTCTCCCTAGTCGCAGTCTGAAAACTCTATTGAAATCCGTGAAGCATCACAGCAACACACTGACACATAAGCATTGACTACTCATGGGAATAATCAGCCAAGATTCAAACCTGGGTCTCCCCTGTGGAAGGTCAGACTGCTACCACTGATTCACCAACATAGACACTATAGAAACAGTGAAAATGTATCGTTCTCACTCTATACTCCCAAATAGTGTAATGTCAAAATAGGTAACAACTCAGTGAAGGATGCTGCTAAGTAGTCACCACACTTGATCACAGGTGCCCTTGGCTGCCTCTGGTTGGCTGAGAGATGGTCAAATATGTAATCCATGGCTCAGAAATAAGTGCTATTTCCATGCAATTTTCAAAGCTCATTAATTAGTAAATCCTCATTACTTTCACCCATTGAACTTGCTTTATTCTCTTATTTCTCATTCGCTCAATTGCCTGGGCAATGTGCATAGTTTCGTCTATATCCGAGTTTGAATCTATTTCCGTGTAGTTAACTGTCAGTCTCCTGCTTAACAACTTCCTCTCCTGGGGATTAGAGTGTTAATGTTAAGTGCCACAAAGTTGGCACCTACTCATAGCAACCCTGTGTACCACAAAACAAAACACTGCCTGCTCCTATGGCAACCTGTTAATCATTATGTTTATATGCTCAGGAATAATCCATCTCATGGAGGGCTTCTTTTTGTGTGGACCTTCCACTTTACCAAGCATGATGTTCTTTTCCATGTTTTGTTCTCTCCTGATTTTGGGTACAAAGTTTGTGAGAAGTCTCACCAACCTCCTTCCTAAGGAGCATTTTTGGTGCATTTTTTTCAAAGTTTGATTTGTTTATTCTTCTGAAGGTCCATTCAATATTCTTCTTCAGTATCATAATTCACATGCATCAATTCTTCTTTTGTCTTCCTTATCCAACTTATGCAAATAAGGTGCTTGAAAAAATTATGGCTTAATTCAGGCACACTTTAGTCCTCAAAGT
>NW_022103911.1:2214534-2216667 GCF_000313985.2 Echinops telfairi | reverse complement strand
AGCACTGGGTTGGGATGTTTTCTTGATGTGCACTTACCCTTTATATAAAACTCTCTCTTATACATATGAGTTTCTGTGGATTTGTTTCCCTAGTTTACCAAGACTAAGACACTCTTAGTATGCAAAGTATGCCATCTTTATATCATAGGTTGTTAATAAGCCTCGTCCAATTTTGATGCCATGTTCTTTTTCATATAGTCCAGCCTGTCTGATTATTTACTCAGAACACACAGTGAATTAGTATGGTGAAAGATAGAACCCTGAAGCATGTTTTTCCTGATTTTAAATCATGCAGTATTTTTGTGTTCTATGTGAACGACTACTTCTTGATCTATGTACAGGTTGTTTATATGCAAAATGAAGTATTTTAGAATTCCCATTTTTCTCCACGTAATCCATAGTTTGATTTTATCCACACAGCCAGCTATCTGTGCACAGTTTATAACATCATAAATAATGTTCTAGTGTTCCCTATTGCCAGTCATGATCCATCTGATGCCAGTAAAGCTTTGCCTTGTTTCATGTCCTGTCCTGCACCTGGCTTAAATTCCGTGCAGCTCTCTTGATGTAGTGATCATTAGTAAAATTTTACTGATACATGTCACTAATATGTTACTAACATGTTACATATGTGTTACTAATTATGTTGTTTGATACTTTTTACATTCAGTTGGGTGACTCTTCATTTGAAATATGGATTATTTATAAATTCCCTTGAGATCAAAGTGGGTCCTTGATGATACAATGGGTTAAGCATTGGAATAGTAACCAAAAGTTTGGCAGTTTAAACCCCACCAGCTCCTCTGAGGGAAAACTATGACACTTGCTTCCATAAAGATTTTATAACCTTTGGGGGGGGGGGAATATATATATATATATATATATCCTCACAAAACTCACTGCCATCAAGTGGATGTTGACTCATAGCAACCCTATAGTACAGGGTAGAACCAGCGGCCCCTGTGAGTTTCTGAGGCAATAACTCTTTATGAGCGTAGATAGCCCACTTTCTCCTTCAAAGATGCTGTTGGTTTTGAACTGTTGACCTTGAGGTTAGTAACCTAATGCGTAACCAGTAAGCTATCAGGGCTCCTCCAAAACCCTATGGTAATGTCTGAGTTGAAATAGGCTCAACAGTAGTAGGTTTGGTTTTGCCTGATGTCCAAACTGAGGATTTATCTATACTTCATTGCCTTGCAATTACCCTTGCCTGCTGTTTGCAAATTTCAATGTTGAGTGGTTCATGTTTTTATGAGCAACCAATCTGCATTATCTACTTACATAATTTAGGTTTTGAGTTTGCTACTTTGTCACAATGAATAAAGAAATAAAGAAGAAGAGGATTCTTTAGAAATCCTACTATGCTAGCACATGTATTGAAGGTGTCTATTAAAAAAACTTCATGAGAAAACTTTCCAACATTATTAGCACATGAGTTAGCCAGTTAATAAGTTGAAGCTGCTATAGTGAGACAAACAATATTTCCTGACATAACCCTATAGAGGAAAGAAATAAAATTCAATTAGTTCTGGGAAAATGGTCATCCTCAAAAGAAAATTAGTGATCTGTATAGTCTTGAAAATACTAATTTCTTAGTGCAATAAAAATTAATATGCTTCTAGATACTTGAAAAGTATAAAGAGGAAATAAAATAAAGGATTCAAATTAAAGTACGGGTGTATTAAAATACTTGTGAAATGTTTTTTTAAGTAATCAGGGAGAAGAACAACTAATTGTGTGAGTTTTGTAGTTACAATAACATGGCTAATATGTTATGTTACATTCAAAATGATGGAAAGTTACAATGGCTTAGATTCTTCTCTTAATTTTTCATTTCACCCTGTTATACCAGGATCCAAAATCAGAACAAAAAATATATTTTCTTTCCATGTTGACGCATGAAGACTTCAAAAGATCGTCATGGTACTAGGATGTTTATTGCCATCCATGAAGCTGGGTAGTACCCCATCTATGGACTATACACAGTCAGCGGCCTGTGAGTGAATTAGCTTCATTTATTAGAATAAATAACGTTCTAATTTTTCCACCAAGCTCTCATTTTTAGTTATCTGAATATAGTTGGACACTGACTTAAGAGACATTGCAAGAAAGCCAAGGCCAGTTGAGTTAGCC
>NW_022103911.1:2206402-2214180 GCF_000313985.2 Echinops telfairi | reverse complement strand
TAGACCCTCTTCTAAACCAACTTACAAGTGCTCATTTGCTCGCTCAGGAAACAAACTCTCCATTCACACCAGAAGTACCTCCAGTCAATGTTTCTCTTCTGTGTTTTGAGGGCGAGAGGAGAGGCCAGCAGTACATCCCATGATACTCTCAAGGGTTTGGAGGTAAAATCTCTTTGGTTGCAATGCACTTTCTTCCACTTGACCTTTGCGTTGTATAGCCACATGGCTAGATTAAGAAACCAGGGAGAACAGAGCTGAGGACAGGATTAGGAGAAGGAAGAAGAAGAGACAAAAACAAAGTCTGGGAGGCAAAGAGACCAAACACTGTTTGGTTTGGCCTTGAAACGCTAAAATTCTTCTACAAGGATCTCAGTTTTAGTGGTCCGAGGATATAACCTGTCACTGATCGAAAGAGACATTGCAAATGAGAGCTGGCAGCTCTCATTTCATGTATGGCAGCCCCACAACAGGAAATGTCAGCTTACTGAAGCTTTCATGTGGCATCATCAGAAGACAGCCCTCAGACCCCTTGGCGAGGTTCCCAAGATCACACTGCGGGGAGGAAAACAATATGAACCAATATGAATGGCTATATTTCCTTTCTAAAACAAGGAGAGTTAACTAGGCTGTCTGATTTGGCAAACTGCTAAGAGAGTTAATTTGATTGCCTTGGCAAGAATAAGAGGATACAGAAGGAGATCTCCCAGCTCTGGGTGCCAGGCTTTAATTCCAGTGATAATGGGGTATACTGTTGACCTGATGTTATGAGGGAGAGGGAGTTGCTTGGGTTGGGGACTGTAGAAACACCACCAAGAATCATGGAGATGCGTTGAAGTGGATCATTTATTTATAAGTGTGGTTGGTTGGTTTGTTTGTTTTGTCAGAGCCAAGCAAGAACCACCCTTAGGTCTCCTGGTTTGGGGTATCTTTTCCAAGATTCATTCAACATGCCCATCACACCTGTAAATGTGTAATTTTTGTTATCATCCTCAGCAGTATATCAGTCTACCTAAAAATTATTGGCGAACTGTCATTCCCATTAGATAAAAAGACCAAAACCAATTTACTGCCATCAAGTCACCTTGAACTCAGAGTGTCCCCTGTATAGGATTCCCAAGGCTATAAGTAATTAGAGGAGCACATAGCCTCATTGTTCTCCCAATAGGTTCTGCTTACCTAAAGTTCAATAGCGGTTATGGACTCTTTCATTGTTTCTTGCCCATATGCGGGAAGAGGAGTGGGGGTGGGGAGAGAAGAGGAAGATTATCTTTAGTACTGGTTACACTGCATTAGTGTGTTCTCGGAAAGAGAGCCAAGACCAAGAGCGTAGTGTGTTCGTAAGCTGCAAGAAACTCTCTTTTGACTACTCTCCCTGCTTTGTTTCCCTTGGCTCACTGGATCAGCAGCTTCACTAACCATTCCCCAAAGCCTCTGAAGTTTTGTTGCCATTGAAACCCATAGCTGAGCATGAAACGAAGAGACAAATAGAAATCAGTGCACTCTGTCTTCACTAAAATTTTCACAATACTCCCCAAACAACTTCCTCACTCATTGCAAAATGCATGCCATGAGTCAACGGACATATACTTCATTCATCATTGAGGCACTTGCCTTTGCCTCTCACCTCCCTGATGGAAATCTTTATTCCTCTTGGCATCTAGCCCTTTTTATCACAAAATTCACTAGAAGCCAGGACAGGCAGATTTAGTCATCCGGAAAAGCCGATGGGGATCATGTAGAAGGAAATGGTGTCTGTGACTAAACAGGGACTTATGGCTTCAGTTACAGCTCAGGTACATGCAAAGTTTGCTCATATCTCAATGAACCATGACAAAATTATTGATTTCTCAAAGAGGCTATATTTTTTTACAGCTGTGTTTATTGTTTACAAAGATATCCTGGATTTCATGCTAAGCTTGAAAATATAGTCATTCAATATGGGAAATATATCTTTTGTATTTTACACTTGTCTAAGATTATTTGGTGCAAAGGGTCAATACATACAACTACAAATGGAAAGATTAGAAGTTCAAGTCCACTTATGAGGACCTCTGTTGAAAAGAGTGTCGACTACTCCCAAAAACCAGTTCACTGGTTTGGAGTCTATCAGATGGCTCATGGATGGCAACCCTCTCAGGGTTAAAAATATCACAATTTTGCTAACCTTGAATAGTTACTACTCTTTATTTAGGTGATATTTTAAAAACTCATTTATTTAATGATATGAGCATATTCACTGTTCACTCAGCCAGTACCTTTTATTTAATTAACGTTATATGAGGGTAAGTAAAAAAATATTGCTACTAGGTTTCTAGGTAATATATGCACAGACAAACAAAATGTCTTAAAGCATATCTCTGTGATCAGTGGATAGCTGCAGACAGGTTCTCTCAATAATATATTACTCATTAGCGCACTAGGTTGATACTAAAATAAGAATTTCATGAAGATCAGCGAGCTATAAGGAACTGATCTTTTTATCAGTCTTGTAAGAAAGACAAATGAATGAAGATAATTTCACAGAACAAATTATAGAATGAGTCTTGGATTTACTAATACAATCTAGACAGTGTGTTGTAAGCAAGACAATGATTTCTGAGTGGATCTGGTATGCAAATTAAATCCAAGGAAGGCAGATTAGCCAGAAGGTTATGGGATTGTTTTTCTGGGGATCTTCAAGATGTATATCTCACCCAAATTGGAAGATACTATTCAAACATTGTGCTTTTTGCCTAGTAGTATAGAGTATAAGGTGCAACAACTCATTCTCTGCTATGGAAGGCACATATTGAAACTCCCAGACTCCTTAATACATGAGAGATTTATAAATCACCTTCTACCACACATGAGTCTTCTCAAAGAATGTAGATAACCAGCTATTATGGTGTGGATTGTGTCCCCAATATATATATTGCAATCGTAGCCCATTGCAGTTCAAAACCACCAGCTGCTCCAAGGGAAAGATGGGTCTTTCTCCACTATTAGAGAGTTACAGTCTGGGATGCCCAAAGAGGCAGTTCTACCATGTTGTAAAAGGTTGCGATGTGCAGGCTTCAACTCAATGGCAGTGACATATCTGCAGAGATAATTTAGTTGGGGAATGATTTTTTTCTTTGTTGGTTAATGAGGCTATATCAGTACAGACTGTTTTCTAAAGCTAGTCATCCCTGAGTAATAAAAAAGAGTAGATGAGCCAAAGTAAGCATAAATGGGGGACACAGATGCCATATAAAAATTGTTAAAGAACTGAGGAATACCAGACCTACAGAAGATGAGATACGAATCTTCCCCAAGATCCAAGACAGAGAGTGTTTCCTCTATGACTGGTTCCTTCAATTTGTATTTCTAGTTTTTTAAACTGTGAGAGGGAGAAAGAAAAACAATGATTTCCTTTAAAATGACCCAACTGAGCTGTTTCTGTTACAGTAGTATTAGAACCTAGGACACCAGCTATCATTTACATGCAAAAGCACTTTCCGGAAAGCAGTGGCCATTAGTGGAATGGATCATTTCAAAACTCTAATGGATAGTGTGTTGGTCAAGATGGTTTTTTTAAGACTACATTGTGAAACAGCTAGGAGGGCTAAGAAATGCTATCTTTATCAAGTAGCATTTTCTATTTGAAGATGGAAAAAGGATGGAAATATGCCAATGCTAGATCTATATCCACAATCTAGACTTAGGAAAGAAACACCAGTCTAGTACAAATCTTATAATCCAGTACACCTTATCAAGGAAGCTTAACATGTCATCCCTGAAGTTGCATGGCCAATATTACTGCTTTTGCCTTTTGACCCAAGCTCTAGTACATGTCAGCCTGGTTTGTTCATTTGGAGTGGAAAGAGATATACTGTATATACTCGAGTATAAGCCAACCCGAATATCAGCCAAAAAACCCAATTTTACCACAAAAACTGCATAAAAATTGTGCTGAATAATGGTGCCCGGCTATCAAATGATATAGCGTCGGAGGTCTTAAAGGCTTGAAGTTAAACAAGCGGCCTTCTAGCTCAGAAGCATCAAAGCTCACATGGAAGTAGCACACCAGCCTGTCTGACCACAAGGTGCAGAAGGGACCAGTTATCAGACATCAAAGAACAAAAAATCAGATCAGTGGGTGCCCACCTTCCTGATACGATCACTGAAGACAAATGTGTTCATAAGCAAAGGTGGTGAAGAAAGCTGATGGTGCCAGGCTATCAAAAGATAGAGCGTTTGGGGTCTTAAAGGCTTGAAGATAAACAAGTGGCCAACTAACTCAGAAGCAGCAAAGCCCACATGTTCGAAGCACACCAACATGTGTGACCACAAGCTGTCTAAGGGATCAGGTATCAAGTATCAAAGAACAATAAATATCACTGTAAAGGTGAGTGAGTGCAGAGTGGAGACTCAACGCCCATCGGTAGGAAACTGGACGCCTCCTCACTGAAGGGTTGTGGGGAGAAATCGAGCCAATCAGGGTGCAGGGTAGCAATGATGAAACATATAACTTTCCTCTAGTTCTTAAATGCTTCCTCCCCCCACTATCATGATCCCAATTCTACCTTACAAATCTGGCTAGACCAGAGGATGTACATTGGTACAGATAGCAACTGGAAACACAGGGAATCCAGCACAGATGACTCCTTCAGGACCATTGGTGAGAGGGGCAAGGCCTGGAGGGTAAAGGGAATGTGGGGTAGAAAGAGGGAACCAATTACAAGAATCTAAGTATTGTCTCCTCCCTGGGGGAGGGACAGCAGAGAAGAGGGTAGGTGGAGACGCTGGACAGTGTAACTTATGACAAAACTGTAATAGGTTATGAATTATGAAGGGTTCATGAGGAAGGGAGGAGTGGGGAGGGAGGGGGAAAATAAGCAACTGATATCAAGGGCTAAAGTGGAAGGCAAATGTTTTGAGAATGATGAGGGCTACACATATGTGCTTGACACAATGGATGTATGTATGGATTGTGATAAGAATTGTACGAGCCCCCAATAAAGAAAAAAAAAGAAATATGTTTTTCACATTGAGGAATATACTGTACTAAGCAAAAAAAAAAAAGATCCATATTCTGTTAATAACGTGAGTTTATGTACTTTTGTCACCCGAGTCTCCAGATGTCTGTAGCCACATAGTTATCACACTAAGCTACACAGACATATATTTGCATAAAGAGTAAAACAGACCAACTGCAAGAGGAGGCATCAGAATTGACAGTGAGCCCTTCTGGATAATGGGTTTTTTAATAAGTTCTCTTTTTTTTCCACTCTGCTAATGAATATTTCTAAATTTGGCATAATGTATCTATTTTTATTATTAGAATTCTTCCACAAAGATAATTTTTTGAAATAAAACCATCAGAATAAAAAACATTGTGCTGAAAAACTCAGCTTATATAGGAGTATATAGGTACATCCAAAATAACTGCAAGATTTTATAAATTTACATAAAAACAATAGTAAATCCAAAGGTTGAAGGTGCTTAGGGAACTAAACCAAAGAGGAGAGAATATAATTTTAGACTGAGTTAAGTTTATCAAGGCAAACACACATTTACCGGGCAGAACAGATTTAATACACTAGAGTGATTCTAACGTGTTTGCCTGAAAATCTTTAATAAATCCCAGAGTAAATAGTGATCATTAATATGCAACCAAGTCTTTGGAATTGTGTGATGAAAAAGTCTAAGGACTTAGGGAATTATACCCATTAAAGTATTTTTTAATCACATTTTTTTTAATCCAACAGCCACAAACTTTTTGTTTCAAGAAAATTCTGAAAACTGTTAATCAGGACATTCAGAAATAGATTTTTTGAGAGCTATTTTATTATTCATAATTATGTTAACATGGATATTTATAACATATATCAAATAAAATTACTCCATCTGAAGAATATCCTAGATCTCAAAATAATGTTCATTTCTTAAAATTAGAAACCTAGACGTAGCTATGATGTGGAAAGAGTGGTCCCAGCATATAACCTAATGTGGAAAATTTCATTGTGTCAAATTGAAAAGATTTCCTAATAATGCTTTATGAGTTTTAAATGCTTATACTATAAAATGGAAAGTGGTTTCTTTTTATTTTGCAAAAATTATAGATGGAAAGAATTCCTCATTGTAATATGTATATGTATATACATATATACATCTTAGAAAGAATAGCCCTCCAAATAAACAGGCTCCAATAAATGTCTGCAAGACAATCATTTACATGATAAAATAAGTTCCAAATGAACTTATTAGAACAGTAACAAAGTAAAAAACAATTTATCCAAATGCTCCCAGATCTATATACTCTAAGACAATGGTTCTCAACCTTCCTAATGCCGTGAGCCTTTACTACAGTTCTTAATGTTGTGGTGATCCCCCAACCATAGCATTATTTTTGTTGCTACTTCATAATTGTAATTTTGCTACTGTTATGAATCGGGCAACCCCGGTGAAAGGGTCATTTGACCCCCAACGGGGTCGTGACCCACAGGTTGAGAATCGCTGCTCTAAGCCTTCTCACTTCTGCTCCAGGCACTGTAATAGTTCTCTTTTGGAAAGGCCACTTACCACAGCAATTGCACAGACTTTGCCGCGGCAAACACTAAGGCCATGTTGTCTGGGCACATAGGGCATTCAGAATTAATAAATTCATCACCTTTAAGACACGTCCTCTAATTTCGCGTTGGGCTTTGTGATAGGTTCTGGGTTCATTTGCTGGACCAGGATTCTCCATGATTTGAAAGTTAAGGCCTCTCCCACCATGTGATCTAAACTAATGTAATCAACTCCACGATGGGATTTGCCGTGAGCAAGCAGTTAACTCAGATCATAGTCCTAATGACATCTCCGCAGGGCTGTTATCAATGTGACATTCAAGTAGATAACGTAGCGACCTTTGCTTTTTCTTACTGGCCAGGATTGCCTATCAGCTGCATGGCTGTCCTGTGTGTGAGCCAACAGCCCACCAATCACTGCTAATTCTGGTAGCCATCAGAGCCAATCAATCTTGAATTTGTTCAACCCTGCCAGCCATAGGTCTGATCTGCTGACATTCATTACTCTGTGTTTTCCCTACTTTTTCTTCCTGCTTCTTCTGCTGTCAGCCCAAGCAGCAGCACGATTCAGGAAGAGCCTCCTGCTTTATACCTGATTCACAGACTTCAATTTGACTGGTTTTACTGCTTCCTGCAATGGTGTGGACCAGTTTTCTTGATATAACATCCCTGGTTTTGCTTGTCTAGAGAACCCAGACTAACACATTATATTAACTTTTACCTTTAAATTTTCTCTAGTGTATCACTAGAGTTCCTGGATAGTACAAACAGAATCAACTTGAGGAATACTGAGAAAAGAACTGTATCATCACCTTTCTTCTGTAATGTTTTAGGTATAATCTTTTTTTTTAAATTATTTTATTGGGGGCTCATACAATTCTCATCACAATCCATACATACATCCATTGTGTCAAGCACATATGTACATTTGTTGCCCTCATCATTTTCAAAATATTTGCCTCCCACTCTAGGCCTTAATATCGGTTGCTCATTTTCCTCCTCCCTCTCCACTCCCCCCTCCCTCATGAACCCTTCATAGTTCATAAATTATTATAGTTTTGTCCTAAATTACCCTGTTCGATGTTTCCCTCCACCATTTTCTCTACTGTCCATCCCCCCAGGGAGGAGGCAATACTTAGATTCTTGTAATTGGTTCCCCCTTTCTACCCCACATTCCCTTCACCCTCCAGGCCTCGCCCCTCTCACCACTGGTCCTGAAGGAGTCATCTATCCTGGATTCCCTGTGTT
>NW_022103911.1:2190711-2205528 GCF_000313985.2 Echinops telfairi | reverse complement strand
TCACACATGCTGTTGTGCTTCTTCCATGTGGGCTTTGTTGCTTGTATGTCTTATTAGTTTTGTAGCCCTAATGATCACATTTGCCAATTTTTTACTTTTCTTTAGATTATTAAAATAGATTCCTCCAAGATATGTCACCTTTACTTTTTTTCAGTCTGTATAGAATTACCTTTTCCAAAAGCAATTCCTATGTTTTTTCTATATAGCTATAATAACACTGCTACTAATCGATTTCATTTTGGCTATTGAACCCAACAAGTTTTGTTCCCCCCGGCCCTTTCCTATAACTCATCAATCATTTGTCAGCCAGACCACCAAAAAGGTGGTTTGTTTGTTGCTGTAGTGCTGGATGCCATATCACTGGTATTTTCAAATACTGCCAGGTTCAACCAAAATGAACAGGCTTCCATGGAGCTTCCAGAGTAAGAATAGAGTGGGAAGAAAAGAAGAAGAAACAAACAAAAAACAAAAAAACGCTGTCCGCTTCTGAAGAATTAGCCACTGAAAAGGTTATAAGTAGTGTAAACACATGTGAGATAGTGAAAACCTCGTGAATAGCAGCAGAATATTGTCAGAGATAGCACCAGATCATGAGCACCTCATGCTGAAAGGCACTAAAAATACGACTGAGGAAGTGCTGCCGTCTCCAGGGACAGCCCACCATAATCACGGGGATGCAGTAGAAGCTTCAGAAGTAAGGCCGTCAGGACCTGGAAACATCTATTAATGATTAGAACTAGGAATGTTCGAAGTGTGAATCTAGGAAAGTTGGAAATCATCAAAACTGAAATGGAGCAGAGAAAGATCAATATCCTAAGCATTACTGAACTGAAATGCACCGGTATTGGCATCCCATTCATTGTTAAAAGGGACATCTCAAGATCTATCTTGAAATACACATGGTGACTGTGATATGATAATATCTATCCACATACAAGGAAATCCAGTCAATGCACATATTATTCATATTTATGCACCAACCACTAAAGTTATTGATGCAGAAATTGAAGAATTTTTCCAACATATTCAGTCTGAAATGGACAAACTTGAAATCAAGATCTATTGATTATTATTGGCAATTGGAGTGCAAGAGTTGAAAACAAAGGGGAAAGAACAGTAATTGGAGATTGTGGCCTTGTGTTAAAAAATGAAACTGAAAGTCACATGACAGAATGGCTCAAGACACATGACTTCTTCATCACCAATACCTTTTCCAACAACACAAAAGGGGACTATGCATGTGGACCTTCCCAGGTGCAATATCCAGAAAGGAAACTGAATACATATGTGGGAAGAGATGATGGAGAAACTCAAGATCAGCAGGTAAAATGAAGCCAGGGCCCGACTGTGGAACAGAAAATTCACCCTGCCCCCTGCAGCCACCACCCCTCCACACACATCCAAAAATAAAATTTTTCTGCGTATCTTGGTTTTTAGGCTTCTTCCTGGGGTCATTTGGGGCAATGATTCAGAAAATCGCATTGGAGAGACCACATCAGCTTTAGGGCCTTCGATATTGTTGAATTTATAAAAGTTTAGTCAGCTCCTTAAAAGACATCCTCTGAAGAATCAAGTTGTCATTTGAATGGGAAATGTATGCATTTAGATTACCCACTTTTGGGGGTATGTATACTGACCAAACTATCCATCAACTTCTTTTCTATAACGCACACTGTTCCCCATGCAGATGGCATGGCAGGTCTACTTTTCATGAACTACCACTGCTCTCAGAGGACGAGTCTTGTCTGTCTGATATCACACGAGGTCAAGAAAGGGGCCAGTGACTGCGAATTTCAAACAATTTCTCATAGTAAATATTTTGACCAGAATGGACTGAGTGATCTGACCAGGGACTTGAACCTTTTGAAGAAGTCTTCTGAATCGCTTGCCTCCAGACTAAAGGAAAAGGAGGTAATACAGTCTGGAAGCAGAATTACATTTTATCAAAGGAGAGAAAAGGATTTGCTGCCAATTTTGCCAAAGACAACAGTTTAGTATTTGCAGTGACATCAGAAACTTTTCAAAATATAATCCAAGTGAATGCCATTGTTTCATTGGCGGTTCAATATGTAGTTTGAAATGTATTCTTTCAAATAATGACAACAGATATGGTTTGATTTCAATCAGTCTTTTCATCAGGATGAAAGAAGAGTACAAATCCATCTCTTCAGTCTTGGAAAAAATAAATTACCAAGAATATCAATGGGTGGTTTGAAGATGGTTCATTTTCTTCTTGGTCAATGAAGTGGTTACACAAAGTATCCTTACTTTTTATGCCTTTGGGATAGTAGAGCCAAACATGAACATGAGCAAGAAGATTGGCCCCCAAGGGGATATGTGGCTGTTGGGGACCAAATTGTAATCAATGAATCTTTGGTTGCATGAGATGGAACCATACTGCCACTCCTACATATAGCACTAGGCCTGATGAAGCAATTTGTAAAGGTTGTGAATAAAGATTATTTGTGCATTGAATACATTATGCATATGTTACCTAGACTTACCATGAAAAACTGAGGGCAAGAACTTTTGATGGTCCACAGATTAGACAGGTGATAAATGATGCATATTTCATAGCATCAATGAATGAAATTGACTCATGATCCCTTGTGAAAAGCTTGGTTGGCCAAAAGGAGACAAACAACTACACATAATTAATAAAGGTTATGCTCTTTCATTTCAACAGACTCTGCGGTAGCGTGAGTGTAAAAGTCCACTATCTGTAGTCACTGATATCGCTTTCCAGAGAACCATGATGGCTTAAGTGAGGAACAAGGCAAAAGATTTCACCGATACAACAAAAACAATGGAAGCCAGGTAGCAAGGAAGATGGGAGGCACACATGATGGCAGACTATTGTTGAAATCTTATTCTGGATTATTTTGGCAGATTCCACTCATAGAAATCTTACAAAAGAAGCTTCTCATTTGGTGAATGGCTGGAGAATTTGTATTCGAAATTTAGGATTTTGATATGAAAGAAGTACATTTTCATGCACAACACTTTCTTTCCATGTTTAATATGTGTCCTTCAAGCTTAACATATATATTCATTTATACACTATCATAAAATATCCGGATTTTGATGGCTAAGTGGACTAAAGATTAGTGTATGCCATATGTTCCGCATCTCAAAATCTAGAGCTCATTGAGGGAAATTAGTGCCATTTTCTTAATAAGCAGGTCAAATATGGCCCGGATGAAATCTCCCATTTGCGGCAACAAAATGCATTGATCAATAAATTGCTCTTATGCTAGTTCCTTTTGCAAATAAAGAAAATTGAAATAAGTCAATAAAAGCCAAAATATGACCTTGAATATATCTCCCCTGGATTTTCAGAACATTTCAAGAACAGATTTGCTGAATATAATGACAGAGACCCGATGAGCTGTGGGAGGACATCAAGAACATCATGCGTGAAATAAGCAAATGATCCTTAAAAACACAGTAAACAAAGGAAAACAATCAATGTGGATATCAGAAGAGACTTTAAAACTTGCTCTCAATTGTAGAAGAAATAAGGCAAATGGAAGAAATGATGAAGCAAAAGATCTGGATAGAAAATCTCAAAGAATGGTGAAATAAAACAAATTAAAATATTATTTTAAAATGTGCAAAGATTTAGGTTGGGAAATCAATAAGGACAAACATTTCAGTATAACTCAAGTCATTAAAACTAAAGTAAAAATACAAGCCTTGAGTTACAATATTGAAAGATTCTGTGGACAAAATATTCAAACGATGCAGGAAGCATCAAGAAAGAATACACAAAATCATTGTCCCAAAAAGAAATGGTCCAAACAACAGTCAAGGCAATTAGTCACAAACCAGGCTCCAGGACTTTCTGGAATGTCCATTGAAATGGCTCTGTAAGACATGGACCCCAGAAGCACTCTTTCATTTATGCCAAGTAATTTGGAAGACAATTACCTGACCAATTGACTGCAAGAGATCCACATTATGTACCTCTCCAGAGAAAAGTGACCCAAGAGATTACAATTATAGGAAAATATCACTGCTATTGTTAAGTAAAATTTTGCTGAAGATCATCCAACAATGATTGTAGCAGTGCATTGGCGAGGTGCTGCCAGAGGGTTAGGCTAGATTCAGAAGAGGACATGGAACGAGTATTATCATTGCTAACGGCAAACACATCTTGGCTGAAAGCAGAGATTGCCAAAAAATGATTTCATGTATTGACTTTGCAAAGACATTTGACGATATGAACAATTACAAACTATGCACATCCTTGAGAAGAGTGGGCATTCTAGAACATTTCATTGTGCTCATGCAGAACTTGGACATGGACCAAGAGGCCGTTGTGTGGACAGAACAAGGGCATCCTACCTGGCTTTAAATTAGGAAAGGTGTGCATCAGGGTTGTATCCTCTCATCATACTTTTTCAATCTGTAGGCTAAGAATATAATCAAAGGAGGTGGATTATATAAAGAAAAATGTGGCATCAGGATTGGAGGAAGGCTTATTAACAACCTTCTTGATGGAGATGACACAACCTCGCTGGTTGCAAGTGAGGAGGACTTGAAGCTCTTGCAGATGAAGATCAAGGTTTACAGCCTTCGTATGGATTACCTAATATGAATGACTTGTGAGTTTATCACTCAGAATGTGTGTGTCACAGCCCATCCAAACTAATTTGATGTTGATTCTGTTTAACTCATGTTCAAGTTAAGTTCTAGGTGAAAGAATATTTTGTAGCTATGTTATTGTTTCTTCTGACAACATGTCCAAAGTACATAAAACAAAATCTTGCCATCCTTGCCGGTAAGTGTCATTCTGGCTGTACTTCTTTCAATACTGATATGTTTATTCTCCTGCTTGAAAAGCAATATTTTTTTAAAAGTAAGGATATTATTTTGAGGAGTAAGGTATACCTTACCCAAGCCATGGTACTTTCATTATTTTTTTTAATTTTTTGCCCTCAGGGAGTCTTTATTTATTGGCTGTCAGCACTTTATGAGTCAACCCCATACTCACTGTAGGCCCTCCATACAGGATGAGATTGAACTGTTGCAATCAAAGGGTTTTCATTAGCTGGGCTTTTTTTAATAGGTCACCTGGCCTTTCTTGGTGGTCTTTTTTTTAATGGGGAATATTTCTTTCTTTTTAAAAAAATCATTTTATTAGGGGATTATACAACTCTTATCACAATCCATACACACATCAATTGTGTAAAGCACATTTTTACATTCATTGTCCTCATCATTCTCAAAACATTTGCTCTCCACTTAAGCCCCTGGCATCAGGTCCTCATTTTTCACCCCCTCCCCACTCACCTCTCCCTCATGAACCCTTTATAATTTATAAATTATTATTTTGTCATATCTTGCACTGTCCGACGTCTCCTTTCACCCACTTTTCTGTTGTCTGTCCCCCAGGGAGGAGGTCACATGTAGATCATTGTAATCGGTTCCCCCTTTCCAACCCACCCTCCCTTTACCTACCCCCCGACCCAGTATTGCCACTCCCACCACTGGTCCTGAAGGGATCATCCATCCTGGATTCCCTGTGTTTCCAGTTCCTATATGTACCAGTGTACATCCTCTGGTCTAGCCAGTCTTGCAAGGTAGAATTTGGATCATGATAGTGGGGGGGGTGGGGAAGGAAGCATTTAGGAACTACAGGAAAGTTGTATTTTTCATTGTTGCTACATCGCACACTGACTAGCTCATCTCCTCCCCGAGATCCTTCTGTAAAGGGATGTCCAATGGCCTACAAAAAGGATTTGGGTCTCCACTCCACATTCTCTCCTTCATTTACTATGGTAAGATTTTTTTGTTGTTGTTCTGATGATGCCTGATACCTGATCCCTTCGACACCTCGTGATCGCACAGGCTGATGTGCTTCTTCCATGTGGGCTTTGTTGCTTCTCAGCTAGATGGCTGCTTGTTTACCTTCAAGCCTTTAAGACCCCAGACACTATACCTTTTATAGCCGGGCACCATCAGCTTTCTTCGCCACATTTGCTTATGCACCCATTTCTCTTCTGCAATCGTGTCATGGAGGTGAGCACAGAATGATATGATTTTTTGTTTTTTGATGCCTGATAACTGATCCCTTCAGCACCTCGTGATCACACAGGCTGGTGTGCTTCTTCCATGTAGGCTTTGTTGCTTCTGAGCTAGATGGCCGCTTGTTTACCTTCAAGCCTTTAAGACCCCAGACGCTATATCTTTTGATAGCTGGGCACCATCAACTTTCTTCACCACATTTGCTTATTCACCTGCTTTGTCTTCAATGGTTGTGTTTCATAGGTGAGCATCATAGAATGCCACTTTAATAGAAGAAAGTAATCTTGCATTGAGGGGGTAATTTTAATAATCTCATATGCAAGTGAAAGTTGGAAATGGAATATGTAGACTGAAAGAGAATGGTTGTATTTGAACTACGGAATTAGAGAAGAATATTGAAAGTAGCATGGACTGCCAGAAGAACGAAGAGATCATATTTGAAAGAAGTATAGCCAGAATGCTCCTTACAGGCAAGGAGAATGAGACTTCATCTCATGTACTTTGGGCATGTTATCAGGAGAGATCAGTCCCTGAAATTGGACATCATACTTGGAAGAGATACATCCAGAAGACACCTTCCAGGTAAGTTTGATAAACTCGCAAGTCACTCATAAACCTGTTAGCCAAAGAATCAACTGTTTCTGCTGTTTAAAACCAGGTGCCATGCTGAATAGGGGAAGGAAAGATAAGGGGACTATCTCCACAAATATATGCAGGTTTGACAGGGTATATTTATACCCAAATATTAACCTTTGATGAAAATGTATCCGTAAATATGGTAGAATATACAAGGGGAAAAGTTATGAAAACTTCCCAGATGTAACTGTATATTTGAAAGAATTAGGCACTGGGTCTGGGTGTTCAGGACAACAGTCTCAAGGGAAACCAACACCAATTGTTTAACATAGTCCACAAAGACAATGTGCTCTCTCTATTTGGGTGAGTAGGGTTTTGGGTCTTAAAACCTTTTAAGTGAGCAACTAATGTGCAAATATTGGTCATTCCCTATTAGAAGGAAAAAAGAATGATTAAAATCAAAGACAGATGAAAACTATTAGTCCAATGGACTGAAGCACCATATATATATATATGTATGTATATCTGTCTTCATGATGAGCATCTCTCCATATATATCTGTCTCCATGATGAGCATCTCTCCTGAGACCAGAAGAAAGAGATATGCTTAACCATCTGTATTACTCTGGGTACTTTAGAGGAACAAATGCACAGACACTAATGTATAAGAGAGAGTTTTATATAAAAGTTAATTGCACATCAAGAAAACATCCCAACCCAGTGCTGCCTAAGCCCACAAGTCCAGCATTAACCCATATGCCCAACATCAATCCACAAAGTCTTCCTCCATCTCACAAAACATATATCATGATGCCGACTGCAGGAAGAAATGCGAGTTAGTGGACACGTAAGCATCTCAGCGCTGGCAGGGGTCTCCACATGGCTGCTACAGCATCCAGGGCTGCATCGGGGTAGGTCCATGCAGCTTCTCCTTGGAGATGTCTTGCAGGAAGTAAGCCTTGCCAGCTGAAGCAGGGAACTGGCTAAGGCAGCTGCACCCTGGCCCGATCATCAGAAAGCAAGAGACCCGAGGTGAGGCTCGGGGAGCCATTTATCTCTCTGCCCTTCAATCAATCCCACATGTGTTTATCAGTCAGGTTGGCACAATAAACTTTAACTATCTCACCATCATATTAGAGGTACCTGGGTAAAGTGGGAGGGAAAAAATGTGGGAAGTACCTAAAATCATGAAAGGGACCAGGCTAACTAGTAGAATTGAATCTGGTAGAGTCCCCAAGACTATGGTCCTCATCATCTTTTAAGTCTCGAACTGAGCTCAACCCCCATCGCACAGTTTTCATCTAAGCAACAGACGGTTGTCTAAGAAGAGCTAGAACACTAGACAGGTAAAGATACCATAGAATATTCACCCATTTGAGACAACAAGAGAGACATTTATTCAAGGACAACATTCAAAAGGGTCAGAAAAGAAGAAGGAAAGAAACCAGAGTAGTATGTCAGGTTAAGTTGTGGGATTGCAATGAAGGAAGTGGAACAAAATGTATATAAACTCTTGAATGCAAAACAAATTATCTGCTCTGTACACTTTCACCCAATTCACAATAAAAACTTTTTTAAAAAGTTACTGTGGAGTTAATTCCTACTTATGGAACTTGTCAGAATAGAGGTATACTCCATAAAACTCTGAATGTCTAATTTGCAAAACAAAATCTTAGGGCTTCCTCTGAGGTTCCTCTAGGTAAACGCAAACCTACACCTTTTCACTAGCAACCACGCATGCTAATCAGCATATCATATTTGTTTCTCAGGCTAGAATTGAAAATGGAAATCTTTCACGCGACCTAGGATCTGGAGACATGGCAAAGGTTCTAGGCACGTTTCAGCATCTCTAAGCCATTTTAGAAAGACACAGAGTTCCTTGTTCAATGGGTTGGTGACACACATGATTTTCTCCCTAAATTCAATGCCTCCTATATCCATTCAGTAACCCACTCCCCTTTCATATTCTCTCAGGCATTTTATTCGGACTCTGTAGCAAAGCAGAGGGCTTTGACTGATTTTAACATTCTAGCTTCAAATGAAACTCTGTTAAGTCATCCTGATTTTTATTCCCAATGTCTCACACTACAAGGAAATAAGAAAATATTGAACAGAATAAATATAAATCAGAATTAGATCTCCTAACAGCATGATTTATCAAAAACCATGTCGTCTATTTATGTGTATGGCAAAAGGAGCTGAATCTGGAAATGGAAAACTATGTTTGCTTTTCTTGTATTTCATTTATTATTATTGATTGATTTAAAGGAAATATGAGCGGCATAAAATGATCAAACAAGTGTGATCATCAATGTCCAAGGGTAAAGTGGAAGGAGAGACAGTTTAGCAATTGGAGTTGTGAGGGCTGAAGGAGATCGAGGAAACAAATCCTAGCTAGCGCTGGGAAACAATTCAGCTGAGTATCTGAGAACTACAAAGTTCAAAAGGGGAATTCAAGCCTGACTTGTTACAACTTTGGGAAAGGATGTAGCCCAAGATGACAGGGCCATTGTCAGAAAGGAATTCTTGCATATGGATATGAGACCATGACGTTGGTTGAATCCGTCTGTTGGCATGGGTAAATGGTTGGAAATACAATCATGTTCCCCTTCAGCAGGTTTCCCTTATAAGGGAAAAGGTGTATGCTTTACAATAAAGGCTGTTTGCTTCTCTCCAAAAAGGAGATTCTTCTTTGACAGCTTGGCCTTCCTGGAGCCCTGACTCCCCTCACAGATGGTTTGAGAGCGGCATTGTTGCCTTCTGTGTGATTGTCGAAAGTCTGAAAACATCATGACTGAGTGTGAACTCAAGCGCTGAACTGTGGGCAGTCAAAGGTGGCTGTGATTTTCCCAGGATCCTTTTTTTTGTGGGGGGTGCAAGACCAACCGCTCTCCCTTTTCACTCACACTATGATAAGGTAAACTGGTTGGCTAGACATTTATGACATAAGGACTATACTTCTTTGGGCCAAATGTTATTCTCATCATTTCAAAGTGCCTCTTGAATTGGACTTAGTCTAAAAAAGGAAGTTGGAAAGGTCTCCTAAGAGGCAGTGTCAGTTAAGTCATCCTTTGGGGTCCTTTCAGTGCATGAGCTGAGAAGTCCCTTTCTAAAGGAAAAACAAATAAACAAATGTCTAAAGGCATTATTGATTCTCCCTCAAGCATCAGCCCACTACCTAACTGAATGGAAAATTTGTATCCAAAGGGGAGAGAGGACTGATTGGTAACTGGGGTAGGCAGAGGAAGAGAGGGGCAAGAAGGCTTTTAACATGTTGGCAAAGACAAATGCACCAAATTGGGAGAGCTGTGGCTCCTTTGGGGCTGTAAAAATAGAAGGTGCTTTGTAGCATTAAAGCATGAATTGTTCTCACCATTCCTCATATATACAATTTTCCCTATGTAAAATGCCAATGCTTTCCTCCTTCAATTGTAGAACAGGCAATGTGCCATGACCAAAATACCTTAAAATGTCAAATGACACTCAATAATAAAAATGGGTCTTCATTAGCCATTTATACGTTTAGTTGAAAGAAAATTATTTTACTCAGAGATAAACTTTGAACCCTCCATTAAATTTCTTATGCTAACATAAAAAACATTAAAAAAACATGAGGCTAGGAGTTGCTTTACGGTGATTTTTATGTAGTAAAGAGGAATATAATAAATAATTCTAGTGCATCTTCCACTGAAGTTTTAATTTAGTTTGCAATTTAAATTTCTAAATTTGATTTTTAATTCTGGCCTTTAGAAATATGTGACTGTGGAACAAAAAGAAATAAAATGTATTGTCAGTAAACTATATACATTGAAGGAAATTTTAGATCTGCATACACAAAACTATGGCCCAAATCTGAAAACAAGAAAAGTTGTAAAAAGAAAGTAATTTTAAAAGATTCTTAAAGACATTTGGTTAAAAAAATAAAGAAAAATTATGATTTTACAGATTTACTAAGCAAAATTCACATACCTATAATTATATTTACATAAAATAATTAACTAGAGATTTATCAATATATGAAAATATTAATTTAGGAGACATCTGAGTAAACTTACAGCTAAAGAAAACTGAGTCATTTTATATCTTATGCAATATAAAAAGTGCAATGTTAATATATAAACAAATGCTTCCATTATTTTAATTTTAGGTTTAAAGTGCTAAAGTTGTTAAATACTTTCTGAATTAAAGCTTAACAAAACCAAAGCCATTCATTTTTGTTTTGCTACAGCTAATGTTCTACTAAATTGATGTACTGAAAAATCTATTTCAAATCTCAAGAATATCATTCCCACTGTACCCAAGGACTTTAGGGAAAAAATGTACTTTCTTTGTAGTAGCACTAAAATTTATGTAAACCATCTATTTGAAGAAAATCATTCATAAAAATTGTTAGAGGAAGGCTGATGGGAGGTGGTGGCCATCAGACATCTTACTTTAAATAAAAATTGTTCTACTAATTGAAATTTTACTGAATATGATAGTTTAAATCTCTGAGTCTTTGATTAGCAAATGTCTTATTAACAAATTAACTCAAAGAAGCATATCCTATAAATACACAATTGTTTCTTAATTAGCCCATTACGTGTGACAAGAATATCCCTGTGCTTTATTTTAATGCTCTTAAGATAACTAGTAGGAAATGATTTTAAGGGACATGGATCAACAACTTTTTCATCATGATCTTCAATGATGAAACATAAAACACTGACCTAATCCTTAATAATTTGTGATTGTCAAACAGTATCAAATTTAGTATCTCTTGAAGGACAATGTGCGTCAGAATCTGCAGTGTCTACGGAAATGAGAGCGTCAAGAGCACCCAGCTTCCTAACTTAACGACTTACACTTTATGAGAATTTAAGCCTACCTACAAAAATATGTTTTATCTTAAGTACAATAAATTGCATAACATTTGTAAAAATGAGTTTCAAAAAGTAACATAGAATGGAAAATAGATTTTATGGCTTCAGATAAAATATATTCTATAAAGGCTGCAGAGCAATAAGAAATTAAGGCCTAGAAGAAGAAAAGAGGTTGGTATTGAACATCTCAGGGACTGTGGAACTCTCCACTCAATATCAACTTTAACGCTGAAGGCAAACTCAGTCTTGTGTGCGTGCATGTTTTCATGGTAAGAAAACGGACAGATGCTGGTTGTTGTGAAGTATCGTGGAGTCGGTGTGGACTCCTAGTGACCCTATGTCTGAGCCCGTCGTTGAAGCCAATCATGCAGGTCACAGTCTTTGTGACCTCTTTTCAGGGGTGCGACCAGCTTGATATTTAAATAGACACTGTGAAGCTCTCATTCACTGCCATTCATCTTACTGAAGATCTTCTTCATTACTGACCCTCTCCTTTGATACATGGATCGAATAAAATAAGCTCCTACCATTTAAATGATGAAAAAAGTATTTCTGCTATACTCAATCAGTGCAAAATAATTAAACATTTCATCTAAGAAGGGATTAATTGCAAATGGATTTTTCCCCTTAAGGTGAGCAGTGTTTCAGCAATTTCTATCACCAGCATTAAGAATATTATTTCTAATTTAAAATCTGTTTATCTTGGTTTCTGAAAAACCGCTCAATGGTCAATCTTTACTGTCTGCTCTACTGTTTGGTTTAGCAAGGCTTGGCTTTTTTCATTTAGATGGAAAGCGTTGCCTTCAGGATCTTTAATGAATCTCAGCTTTAGTCTCTTAGAACCAGGGACAGACTCGATCCCTGAGGGACCCTGCCTCACGGTTCTCTTCCCCCAATAACAGCTAGGAGAAGAGCTCTGCGGTTCAGCACTCTGGCAAATGTTTACCTAGCCTGTGGTCACTCTCCTTTCAATACCCATGTGCTCCCAAGTGATTCAATCAGGAGAAGTTCTCGTGAAGCTGCAATTTCACCTGAAGTCCCATTGACCCGCGGAGGTGTATTCCTTTCCTAGCTACCCTAACAAATACCACAAATTGGATGGGCATAAAGGGAAATTTAGTGTGTCTTCCAATGGCGACTAAGAATCCAAATTGAGGGCATCAGCAGTGCCTTGTTCTCTTTGAAGGCTATGGTGTGTGTGTGTGTGTGTGTGTGTGTGTGTGTGTGTGAAGTTCTCTTTTGTCCTCTTAGCTTCTACTAACCTCGGGTGTTCTTTGTCTTATAGATATATCATCCCATGAATATTTCTCATTTGTCTGAACCTATATTTGGGTAGCTCCTCTTCTTTTAGAAGTATACCCGGTCATAAAAGAACATCCCTATTGCAGTAGGGCATCATGTCAACATAATTACATCATCAAAAGTCCTATTTGCAAAGGCATGTTCACAATTGCAGAGAGTGAGTACTTCAACACACTCAGGCATGGAAAGAGTGAGAGCAAGAGCAAGGATGAGAGCAAAGGAAGAGAGAGAGAGAGAGAGCACGGAAAGCAGGGGAGAGAGGGAGATAAAGAGATATTTATCTAACAGGTTGGGAAGTCACAAATCCCTGGGTGAGGCAAGTCCCAAAATACTCTACAACCAATGCACATATATTATGTAATTTGTTCTTTTAATCACAGAGTTAACTAAATTACATCCATGTTATGAACATACCCGATTGCCTTCAGTCAGTCCTACAAGTGGAAGAGGCTGTGCCTCACCAATGATGAGGCGTGTTTTGTGTGCACGGTGGAGAAAAGGTGTGAGTGAGTACACAACTGAGCAAGTATTTAGAAAGAATAGGCAGTCACCTGCATGATAGAGCTATAGTTTTAATATTTCCCGGAAAATTCCTGGAACCATTGTGCACTCCAGAAAGGGTAACAGGAGATTCTAAAGTTGTCTGGAGGGCAGAACAATCCGTCTGCACAAGTCTTGGTGGGATCAGACTTTAGATTCTGTGTGGAAGCTGCATTCCACCCTGACAGAACACACCATAAGACAGAACTCCCCAGAAGATAAGAGATCACAATGCGAAGGACCTCCTCAAACAAAAGGGCACCTTCTTAGTCTTCTCAGCTATGTAGGTTTCAGACATTCTCTTAATCAGACCTAAAACTGAAAGAAATAAAAGTTCTTTCACAAGTGTGTTATATATGTCCATATGGACAATGGCTGAAACATTGCTTTTAAGGGAAAAAAACAAGTTGATTCAACCATAGGGAGCAGTAGTGAAACTGATCCACTGAGAAACATATTCCTATAAAAGTTGTTTTTGTTGTATTCATTTCCACTTGAGCTGCCATGACTTAATAGCTGTAACAGACTCATGATATCATGTTGTTTCCAAGAATTGCTTCCCTTGAAGGCCTGTAGCACACAACTAAGATATTGAGTGTGTGAGAGTCATGCATGAGCTATAAAAAGCAGAAGGGAATTAGCATCAACACCAATATCTTGGCTGGATGTTTAAATGTTATCCTTTGACAGTGGCAGCCTATTAAACCATTTTTAAATAAGACATTTTTCCCACCACAAGGAAAACATTCATGTTTATGGCCTTTACAATCTGGGATTTAAAGCTTTTAAAGACAATGTGCTGTCTGTCCCACGGATTATCTAAGAGCATTGAAGAGACTAGCCAATATGATTGGCTTGAAGTTGGAAGGCTAGAAACGTTCTTTTATTTATTTATTTATTTATTTATTTATTTATTTATTTTGGCTAGAAACTTTCTTAAAGTAAAAAAATAAGGTATCTAAGAACAAATGAGTCATAGACAAAAGGCTGAACCTTCTTCTTCTGGAAAAACGTCAGAAATATCAAAGAGGAAGATTGCATCCAAAAAAATAAATAAAAAGCAAAAGAAAACAAAGATTATTTATTTCCATTAACTTTGACTCTTCTGTAATATAATCTTGGACACTTTACTCATACTTCATATGATAGTAAATTTCAAGTGTTTTGCAAGTTATGCGTTTCTTCCATGGTTTTGTACTTTTACTTGAGCACATTTTTACAATGGTTTTAAGCTGACAAATGGGTTTTCTAGAGCTACAAAATTTAGAATGTGCTCTCATTATTGAAAATAGGTTTTCTCAACCATGGCAGTATTGACATTTTGGATTAGATCATACTTTATTATAAAAGACTATCTTGAGCCTTGTAGGATGTTTAAGAGTATATATGGTCTCTAGCCATTAGACACCAGTAGCTTCTTTTTTTTTTTTTAACATTTTATTAGGGGCTCATACAACTGTTATCCCAATCCATACACACATCAATTGTGTAAAGCGCATTTGTACAT
>NW_022103911.1:2179693-2189520 GCF_000313985.2 Echinops telfairi | reverse complement strand
CTATCATGCTCAGTCCCCACCAGGATTTCAGCACTTCCTCTTTGTTACGTTCCCCTTGATCCTGCCCTACCAGGTCTCCGACCAGTAGCTTCTTAAGAACAGCTAGAGTCTCACTGTTGTTAGGGGCCGTCGAATCAGTGCCTCCTCATAAAGACCCATAGAACGAGACACTGCCCAGCCCTGAGCCATCCTTACAATAATTATACTTGAGCTCATTAATATTATTAGTAGCTATGGAGTTGATTTCATTTCATGGCAGCCCATGTGTGCAGACTAGAACTGCTACTAGCATTGTCAAGGTTGTGCCTGTCAAAGAAGAAGGTCACCAGGCCTGTCTTCTGATACAGGTGAGTCTGAACTGTCATCGTTTTGACTAGCAGCTCAATGCTTAACCATCTGCACAGCCCATGGAATTGTGACAATCCAAATTGCATTTAGAAAGTGTCATGTATTCTCTGGGTGATAAATCCATCCCTAGTTGGCAACAACTATCCAAAATCAAGGGCAGTGAAACAGGAATGCCCTCAATGAGGGGGACTGAGACAGTGGTGATGATAGGCTCAGGCATAGGAACAAGTGTGAGGATGGAACAGGATGGGACAATGCTTCATTATGTTGTGCATCGGGCCGGCCGCTATGGGTGGGACAGACTCAATGGCACCTAACTACAACAACAACAACATTCTAAATTGTTATATGGTGAAAAGGTGTGCTTGATCTAAATACAACAGGTAAACCTATCCAATTTTATCTCTTTCACAAATTATGCATAATATGTGAAGAATTATAACTTGATGTCACTAATTTATATTGTATCTACATATTTTTGTGTCTTTCTATTATATAAATACCTCTATATTATATTTACAGTTTAATATACAAAGCAGACCCCAGATCACAAGGATTGTAATGTCTTACATGGATTGTGCAATAAAACAGAAGGTATTCTCTGTTTGAAATAGGGAAAACTTACAACTGATTTCTAGTCCTTAACTTTGATTGCGTGAGCTCATGGGGACTCCAAGTGGCTAACACATTGGTCTTCGAGCAGGGATTCCAGGAAGGGAATGGAGGGACTGAAGATGGCGACAAAGGAGAAGGAAGCCCCGACAGTGACTGGAAATAAACCCACGCGAGCAGCTGAGTGAGGAGAGAATGTCAGAAGTGCTCCCTCAGAGGGTTGAATGGTGAGACGTCAACAATCATGATGGCCCTTCTCTCCACAAGTTTCCCTTTTGTGACCGGTTGTGAATCCCAGCCTCTGCTCCTGTGATGGCAATTCCTCTTTGGAGGGATGTTTCGGCCGTGCTGTTGAGACAGAATTAGGGAGATGCATTGAGTCCCCCACTTTATGAGATTCTCCTTAGGGGTATGGTTGCAGAAGGCATCAACCACACTCCGCCAATGCCCTTCTTGTTGGGACCTGCTCTTTAGAACTGAGCAGGGTCAGAAGCAAGTCCACCTACTTCCACTTCTGGACATTCTCACTTTTTGCTCTGGATTCTGGATCCAGCTTGTGTCGGCCCAACCTCCATTTCTTGGGACTTGCCTTCAGCCTATCTCCTGAGCTGATTGCACTAGTTTCCATAGCCTTGTGGATAGGGAGGATCCTCTAGATGGGCATCTGAACTTCAGATTTGGGACTTAAAAACACCCACGATGATGTGAACCATTTCCTGAATGGTCTGTGAGTTTGAAGCGACATTGCGATGCACTGCAGAGAGCCGTGGTGGTATAGCATTACGTGATCTTGTGTGATCCACAACGTCCCAAATTTAACCCCCCCAGCTGCTCCCGGAGAAAGACAGGGCCTTCTACCCCCTTGAACAGTTGCCCGTGTCAGGAGCTCACAAGGACAGTTCCATCCTGCCTTTTAGGGCCTCTACGAGTCCAGACCAACTTGAGAGTAGTGAGCTTGTTTGGTTCTGGCGATGTGAAGGCATACACCGAGGGAGGAGGAGTCGTTGATAATGGATAATGCATAGCATTTTGGAAAAGTTGGACATTTGGAATGTCATTAATCTTCACCTCATTAGGTCTAGTCTTGTATTGTTTTCTTTTTTAAAAGCATTATGTTTGCTAATGGTCCTGAGGGGCTGGAGGAATGTTGGAAAAGTCTTCCTGGAGATATAAAACTGAGACATCAGATTCAACATATCCTAGAAACATTGTCTGCATCTCAGATGTATATTCCTTTCATTGAGATGAAAGAAACAGTAAAAGTAATAAGCAAGAGTTTCTACAAAATAATATGGCACCATCTACACGGCTCAAGAAGAAACTTTTTAGAAGTCTTTACGTTTCAAGAGGTGTGTTCTTCATGAAAGAACCCTCAAGAGAGTAAAATTCTTGGCATTTTTTCAATATTAAGATAATTTGAATAGTATTTTGAGAAAGGATGTTACCAAACAGATAAATGCATTTAATATGAAATTTAGCTTATCGACAATTCTTGCTTTCTTGGGGTCAAGGGCTAGCATTAGGAACACCCAAAACACACACATGAAGGGAGATGGCACCCATGAAGGGTAAGACCTAGAGATAGAGGGAAGCTACTAGACTTCAAAAGAGATGGGGGTTATGGTAACTTAAAAAGGCTATAAATTGAGACCAAATACCTCCTTAAGGTACACTTCACCACCCAGTTGAAATCTAATTATTAGGAATTCTATACTTCACCCTTCACCCAACCATCCATCTTTGATTTGACGAAACCAAACCAAATGACCATCAAAAAATATTGTTTCTTAGATTCATAGATGGCTTTTGCAAAGGTAATTTGCAACTTTATGCCAGATGGATAAACTTAGTATTAAGTAAAAAGATTTCTATGTCCAGGATGATAGGATGTATATTAAGTTTAGAAATAAAATATCAGATGAGCATACTGAAATGTGACTTTTCCATCACTGTGCAAAGATAAGAGAAACTGAAGGCTATTGCATAAAATTGGCTCCCTGCTGGAATTCGAGCCAATCATGTTAGTTCACTTCAAGGTTTACCTTCACGTGGTAAAAGAGGGCAACTAACGAAGAGAAACTTTTATGCAGATTTTAAATTAAGGCTGGTATTTCTTTCAGCTGAGGAAACAATCATCTCTCTTGGCCTCTGTTAGTTCATCTACATATTGAAGATGGTACAGTTAGAAATTTATTCCCCAATTAGTTAGAATTCCCAGGAGAAGCTCTATGAAGAAGGGTTCTTAGCAAAGTCCCTACTTTATTGAAGCAAAACTAACGCTGGCTTTGGCCAGCGGTCACTTACTGGCCACTGAGACGTGCCTGGCAGACTGGTGATTTCACCAGTCTGGAAGAAGGCAGTGATGATGGTTTTTGCTAACATTTTCTGGGGTGTATTTGGCCAAAAAAACCCACAAAGAACCATGTCTTTCTGGTTGGCCTGGTTGCTATAGAAAAGACCACCATATAGTCTATACAAACTAAAGTTTGATGAAAATAGTAACTAGCATTGCCCAAGGGTACTGTACAGTTTCCACAAGGTGATCAATTAAAACCCACCAGCTGTGCCTCCTAAGAAATGAGGCCCTCAATGCAAAACTGGCTTTTTGGGAGTCTTGGAACCTCTTACTACTTTCAATGCACAATCAATCATCAATTGTTTTGTATACTTGTTTTCCATTTCATTTTGACCAAAACAAAAGGCATTGTCATTATACCCATGGTCTGAAATGTAACCTTTCCACTTGAGTCACAATAGAAAATACATGAAAAAGAATAAAAAATCTTAAATATTTTTCAAAGTGCTCTTGGGCAAATAGACCCAACCTATATTTTCCACAAAGAGCTCAGATGATATAGTGAGTTACTTGTAAGCTGCTAAACATAAGGTCAGTTGTTCAAACCCAATAGACTTCCACAGGAGACAGGGAGAGGCTTTCTGTTCCCATAAAGACAGAAGCCTCCGAAGTCCATAGGGCACTGCTACTCTGTCCTATAGGGTCACTGTGCGTCAGAACCAACTGAGTGGCCATGACTTATGTTTCAATATAGTTTCTACATCTTCCTTGGAAATTCAGGATACATATTAAGGTTGTCTGCATTTCAAAAGGCTTTTTAGTAAAGAAAGTTATTTAATTGATATATCCCACTGTTTCCAAATTTATTTGACCATGAAACCTTTTCTATGTTTTATTTTGGTCTCAAATTAAAAATGGGGTTCTGAAAATGGGGGTCTCAGTCACGTCTAATATTTTCAAGATTTAGCATGCTATCAATATAATTTCTAAGAAGGAGTTAATCAAGAAGGGGTCTTAAATAATCTGTTCAGAGACAGGAAGGAAATATTACTTGCTTCCTGGCCATGAGTGTGTGGTGCTTTCTGCTTGAAACTAGATACCGAGAGTGAAATGAGCAAACTTCATGTCCAGGACTGAAGAATAACACTGAAAAAGTATCAGTTCAATAAGAATGTAGCATATGTCCAAGGAATATGGCACAAAAGACTGTGCCTGCTGATGCCAGTAATTGTGTGGCCAGAGGGAAAGCCCTGATTCTGTGGTCTGCAGCCCTTCCGGTGCTCGGCTTGCTTCCCTGATGCTGCCAGGCTTTCCAATTGTGCGGTTGGGAAGCAAAGGAGTTTTAAGGAGAACTGAACAAATGTTCCTTTAGCGAGCTTCCCTTATAGTGATCTAGACAAGATTATGGTCCAAGCAAATGCCTGAAGCATGTAAATGATGTAAAATACTTCAAACTATCTACTTGAACTCATACCCTTAAAGCATTTCAAACAATGCTACTAAGCAACAAGAGTATCATTCTGAACCCTTACAGATAATATTGAACACTTACATATTACAGATTTTAGAGAGACATCCATGTCTTTCTGAAGAAGGGGAAAGGAAAGCTAATGAGATAAAGATACTTGTCTGATGGCACAGAAATTATATTAAGAAACAGAGACATCAATTGACACTGTTATGTGTCACAGAAATAGATCGGCCATTTCCAACCAAATAAGCTGAGATTTAGTACTTTTAAGCATGGAAACTATCTTATTTGAGTGATAAGTCATCTGTTTTTACATTAAAGAGAGAGAGAGAGAGATTCCCAGGAAATTCCAAGTCAGTTGATCAGAATTTGGTGGTTTATAGGTTGATCATTTCCAGGATACTTCCTTCCAGTGTAGCAGGATGTTGGGTCCTCCATTTGGAAACAGGGCCAATGAACTGAAGATAAATTTCTCTAATCCAAAATCTCAAGAAAGGAAATGCTAACTTCTTTTCCCCAGGGCAGCCAGCTAACACCAGCCTCCATTCTACCATCATTCATGTGGATAAAAAGCCTAATACCAGTAAGAAGGAACGGAGGAATGATAGGGCCCATGGGAAAGATCTCCAAATGAAGCTGAGAGGCTTTGCTACAAGAACGGCTCGTGACCGTCAATCCTCCTGTCTGTGAACGGAGGGGAAGATTCGACTTCTCTCCCTGTGGAGAGGGGAGAACCTTTTTTTCTTCCTGCTGTCATTGGCCTGGCAAAGATACATGAGTTTTCTGTGAATTGTGTGAAATCCTCTGCAATATTGATGGACTTTTTATCTGAATCCCAACACCGAATATACTGATTTCCAGTGCAAAAAGAAGCAAGCAGAAATATTAGTTGGTCTCTCCCCTCAGTGGTGGTGTGGAGAGAAGTTGAAACCCGGCTGTGAAGACCTTAATGTGTATGTGGTTGTGCAGGTGGCGGCGGTGAGATGGGGAGGCAGTGGGGATCAGAGGGGTCTACAAGCGGCTGTTTGAACTTAACAGTAACCTCCAGAGATCCAGATTTAGGACAGCCACACAGGAGGCATTAACGACATGCACATTTTCAACTCTTTTCTCCCTGACCCGATCGACAGAGGAAATAGACCCTCAGCAAAGGTTGTTGGGAATGAAATCATCCAGGACTAAATTATGCTGAACACATACCTGTGTTCTAACACGAAGGAAAGAGGAGGAGAGTAAAGAGCCTGCCATTTCTCATTCCCGCTTCAGTATTAACCAGTAATGGAGAGGAAAATCATTTAAATAAGTTTAAGTGTCATCTTGGCTGATACTAGATAACTATTCTCTATTTTGGTATCTGATGTGAGCAGCCAATCAATTGGAAAGTGAATTTCCATGGGGTTATAGCCAATATACATGAATGTTTGGCCAAGTTCACTTACAGTATCAATTCTACTGCTAACTCATCATCTTCTCACCTCCGAAGCTTAGAATGTGAGCCAGGAGCCTACTGCCCTCCTTGCAAATTTGAGCTGCTCAGCTCCTGTAACCATGGGAATCAGAAGAAGCCTCCAGCCTGCCTCAGAGGTTGAGACTCATCGCCAGCCTCCACAACTGTGTGAGCCCTGTCCTTGGAATAAATCTCTCAATACTATGTGTACTTCAGTGTGTTTGGCCCAATGATTTTGCATCTCTAAAGAACCTAGCCTAAGACAGTGAGCAATTTTAGATTATGAATTACTTAAAACTTCTTTCCAGCCGTAGGAGGTAGAGAAAACAATGTTCTAAAATAGAGTATTAAAATAAACTAGAATTTTAAATACTGGTGTTGCCTACAAAATTATAAATTCTTTCTATATTTTCCAGCAAAGAAGCAATGTTTCTTTGCTTTTGAAGATGAGAATGGCTGAAAACAAAATATTTTCATGTTTATTATATCCCAGCTAGCTGATTCACGTCAATAAAACAATTATACCACTAACAATTTCACAACCTTCTTTCGTGTCAAATTCCCTACCTCATATTTATCAAAGGAAGTGTACTCTTTTTTCCGAAAAAGTCAGTATCGTTCTGTTTTCTCTCACTCTCATAATCAGAAAGTTAGCATATCAAAATGTAAAGTTTGATTAGCACTCACTGATTTCGTTCTCCTAATAATCTTGGTTAAAATTAAGTCATTAAATTCTAAGCAGAGTCATTAACAAGGGTATGACTTTTAATTTCATCATAAGGCTAATAGTATAATTGGATGGAGCAATTTTGGAAACCAAGAAGAGTGATGTTAAAAACAATGCTTCGCAGGGTAAAAGGAGCAGTCAGTGTGGCGCAGGTGAGCCATGCAGAGTCCAACCTTAGCAGCTTACTGGTAAACAGGCAGTGGGCTCTTTCTTGTTAAATCTGGTTCAGTTGCAACATATTTAAGATTGGAATTTGTTATTGTGTAGATTTTTTCCAGATGCTTAATAAATTTGCAATATTTAGTGAACTTAGTGGACTTTCAAAACCAGATCATAGAACAGAACAGAAACATAAGCATATAGCCTCATGAGAATTAAATATTAATCTATACAGTGTTAATCAAAAATGTGAACTAGCATTATACAATAAATGATACTGAGAAAACAGAATATCTATTTTCAAGAATATGAAACAGGATTCACTCCTCACCACACACAAAGACTAATGTATGATGTGTCCATGTTTAACCTAAAAATATCAGTATTGATGAAAAAAAAGAACAGAGTTCACTCAGGTACAGTGATTGAGTGGATTCCAACTCATAAAGGCCCCATAAGATAGACTAGATCTGCCCCCTTCAGGTCTCCAAGTCTGCAAATAGTTAAGGGAACAGAAAGTGTCACTCCTTTTCTGTGTAGTGGCTAGTGGATTTGAACCATTGACCCAAAGATAAGCAGCCCAACACATAACCCCCTACACTACAAAGGCTCATCTCGGGAGCAAACTCAAGGACCCTAATTCATGGCATATGTAGACTATCACACAAAGAACTAGATGTACAAACAGCAGAAGATAAACTAGATGACCAGGGCCTCCTAAAACCAAATGTCTATGTTCATCAAAAAACTCGTCCATAAGGGTGTGCAAAGAACCCATAAACTGGGAAAATATTGGCAACAATATATTTGATAAGGATGTAAGCTCTAATCTTTGCAGGAAACCCTGATAGTTCCACAAAAAGAAACAAATCAAAATTACCATGCAATGCTGTCTATCGCAGGGAGTAAGAGTGCTAATAGAAACATTTCTAAAGGAGGAAACAATGCTGGAAGGTGGCTACTGGACCGCTCTTCTCCTGCCAGTGGGACTGTACAGTGGTGCAACCACTATGAAAAATGGTATGGTGCTTCCTCAAAAAGCTGAAAATAGAAATCTCAGATGATCCAGCAACCATACTCTTCTATTCTAGAGAAATAAAAGTTGTGACATGAATGGACATATGCACCTGTGGTAGTTAGATGTTTTTATGTCAACTAAACACTGCTGACGAGGGGTCGAGTCAAACCGGTCAAGTCGGTCACAGCCTGGTGCTGTGTCCTTGGGGCCATGGTCTTCTCATAAGGAGGACTTTGGGAACCCCCTCCTCACTCTGTCACTCCACCTTCATGCTAGCTGGGACAAGCAGGGACATGGCCACCCTGAAAGCTTCCCGTTCCCTAACATATTTCCATCGACCGTAAATCCACAGGACCCTATGCCCATTGGCCTGTGCATCCGAGAACATGGCTGCATGAATCTGAAGAGGAGCTGATGGACTAGTATTGGATTTACAGACTTGAGTTGGACTGAGCTGGGTTGCTTTCTGCTGATAGAAAGTTCTTCCTTAAACATATATGAGAGTCACTGGATTTGTTTATCTATTTCAACCTGGCATAACACACCATCCATGTTCATTGCAGTATTATTCACAGTAGTGAAAGAAAGAAATAACTTATGTGCCTGGTTAACAAGTGAATGGATAAACAAATTGTGTACATGCACACAATGGGACACTATGCAATGCTTAAGAAAGGCAGCGGTTTAGTGAAACCTCTCACAACAGGGAAGACCCTGGAGGAGTACATCACGATAAACTAAATAAGCCCATCGTAATAAAACATAAAACAATAATGTACAAGGCCACTCTTTAAAAAGTCAAAGGAAACTTGTTTTTTTGGATGGTTAACTTTTTTTTTTAATGAGAAGTGGTTGGAGAGAAGACCACTAACTAGGCCGTAGGCATGTGTTAATTTCAGTTAAGGAAAACACAATATATAAGAAGCGAGAGGTCAGCACAGCACAGCCAAGGTAAAGAGAGATAATCAAACGTATGCAAATAAAGACAATAAAAGGCAACAACAACAAATAGTAGTTGATAAGTACATAGCATCATGGATTACACACCAGGCTGATATCCCTAAGACCAGCAGTTTGAGCCAACTAGTCAACCCCTGGAAAAAGGTGAGGTGATCACCTTCTTAAATATTTACAGCCTCTGAAACACTCAGTAGTAGTTATAATTTGTCTTATAGTCATACTTGATTTGATGACAGTTGGTTTGGGTTTCTATTGTTGTTGGTGGTGATGGTTACACAAGCCAGCAAATATATATGTATATATATACAATCACAACCTCTACTAACCTCCACTAGGAGACCAGGAGAACTAGATGGTGCTTGCCCACCACTTTCCACTGCTCTGACTAGGATCAGAATAGACGATCGAATATACAGCATGAAAAAATAGTAGAACAAAATTCAAATTCAGATAAAAGATCAGATTTACTGGTCTAATAGGCTCTGGACTATGGCCCTTAAATACTCTTCTAACTTAGAACTAAAGCTACTCCCAGAGATTTCTTATCAGCCACAAAAAAGGCCATTAAAATAAACAGTATTATTGCTCTTCAGAATAATTCATTATACATGATTAAAAGACCAGCATTTATCCAAAAGTAAAGTTAAGCACTGTCACGCTTTCTGAGATATATCCTAAAGCTCATTATCTGCTAGATTGAACACAAATTAATAATGAACAGAAGTCTCTTCATTATGTTGGTGCATGTTAATTATAGTGGCAAGCACTCACCCGGGGATTAAAAAAAAA
>NW_022103911.1:2177982-2179374 GCF_000313985.2 Echinops telfairi | reverse complement strand
TTGACCCATATGAGTAATATAAACAATCTATAATTGACAAAATAATAAATGATATAGCAAAGATTAGTAAAGAGTTTCTTTCCTTTGAAAATTTTTCTCAACAGGACTTTAATAAATTAGTACCAGGGTCTAATCAAAGACAATATTAATGGAAGATTGTTATGCCCCAGGGAGATGATGCTACAACTCTCTACCATAAATTAATAAGTAGGTTTTGAAAGGGAGTCAAAGGCAGATGGGGGGGCGGGCGGAGAACCTAGATTCAGGAATGGGTTTGAGGTTCACACTAAATCCTAGCTCCAATTCAAGAACAATTAGTTGTTACATCATACCTCTGCTTAATATCCGTCCTCAGGAAGGGAACACAGAAGATATAGGTGCTATAGCAAAGTGTGGTGAAAAAAATTAGATGGTGCCTGGCTCTGAAATAAACTAGTGTCTGGGTGTCTTACCGGCTTATTTCCAAACAAGCAGCCATCTAAATGAAATGTCAACTAAGAACACCAACATCAGTCACCGAAGAATTGTAAATCATATAATCTGAAGTCTAAGGAGGAAATAGTATCAGAGCCTAAACTTTGAGAATCTGGTTTGTACAATGCTATGGATGAGCGTGGGAGTTTCCAGGTACACTTGTGGGAAATACATAGGAAATAAGACTCCCATGGTTTCCCTCTATCCATAATAGTGGGATGGGAAGAAAGTTGTTTCCAAATAGACTGCATTGGAGAGCTGACCACAGAAAATCACAATGATAAAACTAACCTGAATGGCTACAACCACTTAAATTGGTTATTTTGGAAATTGTTGTTATTGATGTTTGGTGCAATTGAGTTAGTGCTGACTCCAAGTGACTCTGTATAGTAGAATGAAATATTGATTGGTCCTGTGCCACTGTCACTCGTGTTTTTAAGTTTGAGACCATGGTAGCAGCCACTATTAATCCATCTCATTGAGACTCGTCATCTTTTGTGGCAACTGTCTACTTTACCACGTGTGATATCCTTTTCCCATGGCAGGTCTCTTCTGAAACATGTTCAAAATACATGAGACAAGTTTTGTCATCTTAATATCTAAGGAGCATCCTGGCTGTACTTCCAAGACGTATTTTGCTCATTCTTCTGGGGTCCATAGTACTTTCAGCCTTCTTTCACCACCACCATCATTCCAGTACACCAATTCTTCTTTCGTCTTCCTTACTCATTGTTCAGCTTCCACATATCTGTGAGGGAATTGATAATACCATGACATGGGTCAGGCATATCTTAGTCCTTCTAGTGACAAATGGAGATTAGTATATTAAAAATATACCTTGGATTTCAGTAATTCCTCTTGGTTACATTGCTTTTGATCAAGCCCTACCAGGCCTCTTCCACCCTCCTTGCCACCGAT
>NW_022103911.1:2170309-2176333 GCF_000313985.2 Echinops telfairi | reverse complement strand
AAGGATCTACATATAACCCCGTCCTTGGGGGATGGACAACAGAAAAGTGGGTGAAGGGATATGTCAGACAGTATATGACATGACAAAATAATAATACTTTATAAATTATCAATGTTTCATGGGGGAGGGAAGGGAAAAAATGAGGAGCTGATACCAAGGGTTCAAGTTGAAAGCAAATGTTTTGAGAATGATGATAGCAATGAATTTACAAATGTGCTTGACACAATAGTTGTATGCATGGATTGTGGTAAGAGTTGTACAAGCCCCCAATAAAATAATTTAAATATATACACCTTGGATTATACTTAATAATTATTGTTAAATTATTTAAATGTTTGTAATGTTTCAGGCACTTAAACACTAAAATCTTTCTCAAGTGAGTTTTAGGTTAGCTGTATAAAGTGGAGATGGCTATTTTGCTCCAATTTATGAATGGAGACATGAGCTTTGGCTAGATTATCTTGCATAAACCTACACATGTACTCCGTGGCAAGCTTAGCCTATGCTCTGTGGGGTTCCGACTTCAAAAGCAGAGCCTTCAGCACCAGTCTACAGAAGCGTCCTTTGGAAAGGAAAATCAGCTTGATAATGGTGGAAACCAACTCTTGCTAAGAACTGTAATGAGCATTTAGGTGCTTTGTTTGATCATGATCTCTTATGACAATATTAGTGATGAGCGTCATTCACCAAGATTTTGTTGAAACCAAGAGAGCGTTTGTTAGAAAGAAGTCTAAACCTTATCATAATCAGATAGTTTACAGAGTCCGTTTTTATGGGCATAGATTTCATTTCAGTATTTTGTTTCCTCAAGAAGTTAACTTTCAGAAGAACGTAATTCAGTGTTTTCCTGCCTCCAGCATGCCACAAACATTTGATGCATTTTTATTTTTAGGTTTTCGGTTTGTTTGTTTTTTCTAACAAGGCAAAAAATCAAATATATTTTAATCTCCAAGAATTCAGTTAATACATTTCACAATTTGCCATGTTATTTTGTTCCTGTAAGGATGACTATGGCTATTTAATGAAAGAAAAACAACCTCTCCAGGTCCTTTTAAGTACATGGTCCTCTCTACGAGATGCAGTTCTTATTTTAGATATCTAGAAACTCTAGTCAACATTTCTATTCCTGCTGCAACCGGGATTCCTGATGATCTGAGTCTGGTTGAAGCTTTTGTTGTGCTTTCTTTTGAAGTTTTCAGAAGTTCGGACTTCCTACACACCGGTGCATTGGCATAATACCTCTCTGGCTTCCAGTCCTCTGTGTCATTGTTCGCGCTCTGTTTTGATGGGCTCCGCACTCGCGGCTCTCCAAGGACCCGTGACGGGATTGAATGAGCCCTTTGCGCCTTGGCAGAGCAGTAAGAACACATAAAACTTGCCAGCTGTCAGAGAGTAAATGGCGATTTTGTTTCACTTTTTAATGAATTAAAGTAGGATTGAAATCGATCCAAAAACAGCATGTTTGGCCTTTTAAAGGAAGAAAAATGCGAGAGAAGGATGTTTTCTTCTCTCTTGGCGATGGTGTGCAGTGAGGTGTCGACGATTTAGGATTGGTAGTCAGCCCTCCAGGAAGCCTGTGTCAAGGCTGTTTGTGTTCTTGGTTCTGTTCCCTCAAGTGTACACTATTGGCTTGAGACAACCAGACCCTCAGTCTTTCTTAGAGGAAGTTCAAGACCGCTGACCTTTCTCAGAGGCAAAACCTTCAATGTTTCCTTAAATGTTATCATCCCCTTATATATGCTGCTGTTGCCATTAATTACATCTTTATAGATCATTTATTCGATAAAACTTTTGGAACTATGTATATACATATTATATATATATATATATTCAGAAAAAGATATGCCCAATAAGTCATCACGGAGTAAAATGTATTGCTATCATAATGATTCAGCAAAGAACTGCTACATGCATTTAGGAGATGACAAAATGTAATTGCACATATCTTAAAGGAACCCATGATTGTATTACTTAGCTATTATTTTTAGGGCACTTTTGTAAATTGTTGTTAAGGCTAACAATTCTATTTTGATTCTCCAAAAAAAAGAAAAGTATAGGTCTTACTATTGTCACTAGTATTGCAGCAACAAGATCTTTAAACATCTACAATTTAGCTTTATCTTTTCACATGGATGAGAAATATTCTGGTGGCAACTGAGCAAAAAGCACACAGAAAAATGAAATTGAGTTTTCATTTTTTTTCAATGTCATAATCGTTTCTATTCCCCCAACATTCCACAAGCAAGTTAAATTTGAGCTCACTGTCATCGAGTTGATTCTGACTCAAAGCGGCCTGTAGAAGACAGAGTAGACCTGCCCCTGTTAGTTTCTGAGATTGTAACTCTTTACACTGTGTGGACAGCACATCTTTCCCCCACAGAGAGTCTGAGGGTTTCAAACTACTGACCTTGAAGTTAGCAGCCCAACCTGTAATCCACTATGCCACCCTGGCATTTAAATTTCACATTACTTTTTCATTCTATTATTTTATCAAATTATCAATTCTTGTACTGTATTGAAGATGACAGCTTCCTTTGCCTCTCCATTGATCATTCATCTTTGGGATCATAAAAGTCAACCAGCCTTTATCACTCATATAGGTCATCATCTACGGTTTGGTAGGATTCCCTTATTTGGCATTTAAGTAGTTTTAAAATCAAGGGGATTTGCTCTTATTTCTAAAGGACATTCTCAGGGAACTTGAGGATATGCATTCAACTTTACTTTTTGGATAGTCTCACACCTGTGGGGTTTAGATATGAAATTAGTCAACTCCTGCTTCCTGTGTAACTATTCAATAAAAACAAACAAACAGACAAACCGATCTGTAGTGTTTGAGGTCGTAAAAGCTTGAAGTTAAACCAGCAGCCATCTAGCAGGGAAGCGAATAAGCCCCCATGGAAGAAGCACAGGAGCCTGTGTGATCATGTGGTGTCCTCGGGATTAAGTATCAGGTATCAAAAGATTCAAAGCGATTGTAGTGATGTGAAAGAGGGGGGCTGGAGTGGAGACCCCAAACCCATCTGAAGACAATTGGCTATTCCCCCACAGAGGGTTATAAGGAACAGATGATTCAAACAAGGTGCAGTATAGCACTGACGAATGCTCCCCACCACCCCATCGCCCACTATCATGACCCAGTTCTACCTTACAAATCAGTCTAGACCTATCAACACACATTGGTACAGATAAGAGATCTCCACACATGGAGTTCAGGACAAATAAACTCCTTAGGAAGAGTAGTGGGAGTAGTGATATAATGCGGGTAGGGGGATTTTCAGAAGAGGGAAGGTAGAGAAAGGGGAATCCATCACAAGGTTGAATATGTAGCCCCCATCCCTGAAGGGGACACATAATAGAAATGTGGGTGAAGGAAGACAATGGACAGTGCAAGGTATGAAATAATAATAACAATATATAATTGATCAAGGATTCAAGAGGGTGGGAGGGTAGGAGGTTGGGGGAGGGAGGGGGACGAAAGGAGCTTATATCAAGGGCTGAAGTAGAAAATGTTTTGTAAATTATGATGACAGCATTTGTGCAAACATGCTTGTTACAATTGATGTATGGAATGTTATAAGAGCTGTAAGAGGTCGCAATAAAAATGATTAAAAAAATAAAATAAAGAAAAGAAAAACAGTCATCTTCATGGAAGATTGCAATGGATTTAACTTGTCACAATTCTAAACTGAAGACTCAATCACAATTTCTTGTGAAATTTATCGCCTTTGTGAACTTTGATATTGCCTCTGGCTAGGGGGTCTTCATGGGGTTGCTCTTATTCATATATGCCTGTGTATGAATTCAATAAGCTCTGGTAGTGTAGTGAGTTAAGCACTTACTGGTTTGCTAACTTAAAGACTAGCAGTTTGAACCCACCAGCTGCCCTACAGGAGAAAAATAAGGCTCTCTGCTGCATTAAATATTACAATCAGGAACTTTATGGAGCAGTTTTATCCTGCTCTGTAGAGTGGTCCTGAGTAGGACAGTCTGACTTTGGGACAGGAGTTATGGATAAACCCCTAATTATGTAAACGGATCTTCTTTCAGTTAAAAGAGTTTCTCTCTTTGAATGCTCTACTTACTTTTCATAACTGTATATTACATGCAGAGCAGTGTGGCAACCAGTATTTGTATTATTTTGAAATCAAGACACCCTTCCGCCACCTTCTTTTTGTATAACATGGCAAAAATTGCCCTAACTTGCTGTGTGGACTTATAGAAGAAAGGAGATAGAATTCCATTCATCATTTATTAAAGTACTCCTGAAAGATTTGCAATTGCTACGTACCAGGGGGCTTCAGAAACTTCATGGAAGATGCTCATAGAAAATAGAGTAAATGGATAATAAATACTTCGTGGGCAATATGTTAAAAGTGTTTTTCTTCAGTATTTCACTTCTCACTGCAGATTTTGTTGTGTTTTTGTTTTCTTAAGTTTCTCTTTCTAGGATTTTCTGAACATATGAGTTAGGTTGCTACTCGAAACATTGGCAGTTCGAAACCACCAGTTGCTCTGTGAGAGCAAGATGAAGCTTTCTACAGTCCTTTCCAGTTAGGCACAAGTGGAGCGAGGCGAATATCAGACGCTTAAGTTTCTGTTTACACTGTGTAGACCTCCTCACTACAGAGATGTGCAATGTACCTACAACGCAAAGAACTTTCTGTTAGAGGTGTGGCAAACATCAGCCTCACAGTGACCCGGCATCAGAACGGCTAGGATTCCCTGTGTGTGTGAGGAAAGAGGTGCTAAGATCCGATGCAGAGTGGCTGTGGGGCAGACAAAGCCAATTTTCTGGAAGGAACTAAAACCGCCAGGAAGATTGTGCTGTAGTTTGAACGTGTTGAGCCTTACTGCAGGTCCTAGAGGATGCCGGCCATGACGAGAGGCGAACATTTTTGAACTGGGAGGTGAGAAGAAGAGAAAAGGACAAGTGATCGAATTCTAAGCCTTATTTTAGCTTTTTGATTTGAAAAGGGGTTGACGCAATAGAAAATTTACCTGTAAGAAAAAACACTGCTATATTCTTCCTCAAAAAGAAAGAAAGAAAAGAAAACCAGAGTTACAGCTCAGACACCCACAGAGGCAGTTCTAGTCCCCGTATGGGGTCTCTCGAAGTCAGAATGGACTCAATGGGAGTGAGTTCTTCTGGGAATGATTTTCATACTAATGGTAGTAAATTATTTCTTAGGGACTTGCTGTATAATTGCCCTTAGTAAAAGTATGTGTCCTTGGACGAAAGCATTAGGTAGTGTTAGGGAAACAATTCAAATAGCCACTTTTACAAGAGCCAAGGCCTCTTCTAATATCAAATAGAAAACATCAAATCTGAGTGCTACAGGAAGCCAGGATTTTCTTATAAGGCAAGGCAAGAATAGTTTCATTAGGAGCGAAGAAAATTAGGAAAGGTCCTTTTGTCATTAAACTTGGAGGCTAGTGTTTTTGTTTTTGTTTTATAAGAGTGAACTTCATTGTTAGACTCCATATCTGAAAAACATACAAGTAATTTCTCAAGCATGAAGTTCAAATGCATATAAAGATTAGAGGGCTTCTAATGAGAAGCCATGAGCACCAGGTCTGATTCCATCATTATTTTGACCTTCAGTTGGTCACCTAATTTCTCTGAGTGGCTCAGAAAGATATACATGCACTTTGAGAACTACAAACCATCCTCATAATTACTATGCTCCGGCCTTTTGTTGAAAACACGGTGTCAATCCATTTTGTTAAAGGTTTTCGTTTTTGTCACTGACCTTCTACTTCACTAAGCTTGATGTCCTTTTTCTCGGGCAGATGTCTCCGCATGGCATGTCCAAAGGACGGAGAAAATGCCTCAGTACTCCAAGGGCTACATTGTGTTCTAGCGGTACTTCTTCGAAGGCAGATTTGTTTGTTCTTCTTCACCAACCACATAGTTCAAATTCATCAATTATTCTCCGGTCTCCTTTATTTGTTGTCCAATTTCACATGGCTATGTGGGGGTTGAATTTACCATGACCTGGATTAGATGCACGTTAGCCCTCA
>NW_022103911.1:2154549-2169333 GCF_000313985.2 Echinops telfairi | reverse complement strand
ACAATCTTATCATCTGAGAACACTGTTGAGTGCAATTAGGAAAGAGCAGGATATGAGTATAAATTGCTACTAATTTTTCCTCTAAAAAGAAATGGGCAAAACTTTTAATGATTTGTTTGTTCTTCTTCACCAACCACATAATTCAAATTCATCAATTATTCTCCGGTCTCCTTTATTTGTTGTCCAATTTTCACATGGCTATGTGGGGGTTGAATTTACCAGGGGCACAATGAGATATTTTATATGTCTTAGTGGAGTACAGAAATTGATGCTAAATTTACTAAAACACTAGTTGTTTAGAGCTAGTTGTCTTACAATTTTCCAGAAGTTACAAAAGATCAGATCCTTAGGCCGAAGAAGCACATGATTCCAAACACAATCAAGGGACATCCATCCATTATTGAATATCAAAACAATGAAAGCAAATAGTAGAATTTTAAAAATCAAAACCAAAAGGGAGATCACCACTAAAGAAATGATTATTACACTAACTGTTGACTTCTCAAAAAGCAATCAAAAGCAAGTTCTGTAGAACTCCTATGGAACTTCTTTGGGTGCAAGGCACAAAAACTGTGAAAATGGATTACTATGTGCAGTGGGATGATTTTTCCAAGAATAACGGAAATATAAGCACCTTTTCAAAGAAACAAGCATTGTGCGAGTTTAGTGCCACAAATCTTCATCTCAGATACTTCTGTGATCAGGAATGTAGAGAAAGCATTTTAGGAAACATTATCATAGAGACTGATATGAGCACAATATTGGTAAGACAATTAAAGGCTATGTAATCATTTATGGGTAAATCTAAACAAATATTGACCTACAAAGCATTCAAAAAGAAGAACCGAAATAGAAGCCAAATACAACCTATAAATCTTTCTAGTGTTTTGTGTTATTGGGAATATGATAAAGATATTTTCAGCTTACGATTGTATTATTTAATAGTATATATTTAACAATATGACTATTAAAACTTACATAGTGTGTCAATGGTTTAAATCAATCAGTAGATCCATATGAGAAAATCACTGACAAGCTGCTCTCCTAAAGATTTTAGGCTAGGAAACCCTGTCAGAAAATTCCACTCAATCCAATATAGTCACTCTGAATAGTAATTAACTTATATGCAAGCACACAACACGAAGCAGATTACGCTAAAATAAGCAGCAATAATGAAGAACATTAAAAGATAAGTGGTTTACATGAAAACAAAATTTCTACCTCGTTTGATGTCTTTTATAGGTAGGCTATGGCTCTATTCTGCATACCCTTCTTTTCAAACCAAGGCAGAAGAGCAGTGCTAGAGTAGTCTGTTCTTTTTATTTTTTCTTTTAATCCATTTTCTTAGGACCTAATCCCAACATCGTACTATTCGATCTCTACCACACTTACTTTCAAAACATTTTCTTCCTTCTTATACTCCTAGATATTAGTTCCCCCTTACCTGCCCCCGCCCCTGGTGGACCCCTCAGGAAGCCGTGTTCTGGTTATTGTCTCTATAGATTCACTGAACCTAGATTTCATATACTGACAAAATAGAAAAATATATAACAGATAGTCAAGAAATCTACCAACAATGACAAAATACAACAGATATAAACCACAATATGAAATAAAAACCCCACAAAATATTAACAACCAGATGAAGCACAAGTGTAGCCAAAGGGAGGTGGAGTGACAAGGTTTTAACCTTTCTAGTCAGAGTGATCATGTTACTCTACAATGGTTGTCTCGGCGATGCACTCTGGCCAATAACAACGTTGCTCTCATTCTTCAATTATATTTAGAGGGAAATCACCAGAGGCTGATTCCCTGTGTAAATCTTGCAAATGTATTTTGGGCTTTCATGCCTCCATAGACTTCTGAACACAAGATTCTTGCAATTTAAGCTCAGATACTATTCCCTCCTTCGGATTTGGAAGCTTCTATGTGGGCTCAGTTGATGACTCACTTAGATGGCTGTTGGTTTGAAAACAAGCATTTAAGAGAGCCAGGCAACATCTAATTTCCTCCTCACATTTTGCTATAGCACCCCTATCTTCCGTGTTTTCTAAATGAGGGAGAGTATTAAGAAAAGTCCTGTCATAAGCATTACTTGTTCTTAGATTGGAGCCAGCATTTAGTGTGATCCCCAAATCCATTCCTGAATCTATTATTTTTATCTGCTTCTGGTTCACCTTAGAGACATCTTTGTTATTTTATGGTATCATCTCCTAGGAGCATATAGACTTTCTATTTATAATGCCATTAATTAGTACAAAGCTTAAAACATTATTGAGAAATGGAGATTGAACAGGTGTAGACTAACTAAAGACCACAATCCACAGATTAAAGACATGTTCAGAATAAATCCTTATATGACTGAACATTATTTACACAAACAATGACAATTGGTGATAAGGCAAAACATACAATAATATTCACTGACAATGTCAGACAGAGGTCTTCCAGAATAATACATATCTTATACAGCAAGTAGGGCATTGAAGTAGTAAGTCATTGTTAGTCTGCCAGCCTACAGCTCAATACTCTTGTTATAGCTGTCTTCTGCTCCTTCACACACCATACAGATTTTCAATCTTAACTCTTCGGGTTACAGGTGTGTTGGCATTAGAGCCTAGCTCATCTAGTGTGGTTTCCACATAGTATCCCTCTGGAATGGCCTTTGGAATGTGTTGTGAGCTCTGTAGATCCAAGGTTCAATGTCCCAGTATTCTTTGGCACATGACCTGGGTCCCCAAGTGGTGTAGAGAAACTCAGACCAATGTAACCTATTAGGAGCATAGTACCAGGCATACTCGCCTCTTAGGGTTCTTAAAAGTATTCTTAGATTTTTGCCCCCACTAGGAAGTTTGTCCTCTCCCTTTTCCTTACAACACACCTGTTCTTGTTTTTCTCAAGATGATCAGGTAATAGGCATAAGAAGACCGAAAACAAATAATCATATTGTTGAGAATGAGGGAGGTTGGATTGGAGACCCAAAATTGGACATCTCTCCCAGAAGGGTCACAAGGAAGGGACAAGTCAGCCAGGATTCAGTATAGCACCATTGAAACACATAATATTCCCCTGATTCCTTGAGGCTTCCTCACCCCCCATATCATGGCCCCAGCTCTACCTTATAAATCCTGCTAGAACAGAGCATGTACACTGGAACAGACAAGAACACTTGACACATGGAATCCAGGACAGATATACCCCTCAGGAAGAGAAATGTGAGTGGCAATACCAAGATGGTAGGGAGAAGGTGGGGAGAGAAGTGGAAGACAAGGGAGAAAAAAATCACAATGTTTGATAAATACCCCACTCCCAAAAGAACAACAAAAATGTGGATGAAGGGAGATAGTGATGGTGTAAGATATGAAAACAATAATAATTTATAACATCAAGGGTTCACAGGAATAGGAGAGTGGGGGAAGGAGAGAAAAAAGAGGAGCTGATACCAGGATTCAAATAGAAAGTAACTGTTTAGAAAATGATACATACAAATCTGCCTGATACAATTGATGTATGGATTGTTATAAGAGCTATAAGAACCCCCAGTAAAGTTATTTAAAAATAAATAATAAGACAAACACAGAGGGGATGGTGCCTGCATCATGGTCACCAGGCAGGCTCTCTATTGAGCTGCCTCGCTGACCCAGCAGACTGGGTAGCCTGAAAGCCTGAGCCTGCTCCCCTCCTGATGCTCATCCCTACAGCAGCAGACTCATACAGTATCTGTCCTTTTGTCATTGACTAACTTCACTGAGCATAATGGGTTCCAGATGCCTCCATGTCATGAGGTGTCTCATGATTTCATCACTGTTTTTTAGGGATGTGTAGTATTCCTTTGTGTACCGACATTATTTTTTAATCCATTCTTCTCCTGATGAGCATTTGGACCGTTTCCCACTTCTTGCTACTGTGAACTGTGCTACAATGAACATGAGAGGGCAAACATCTGTTTGTGATCTGTCTCTCATGTCTTTGTGGTATATGCCCAGCCATGGTATTGCTGGGTCACATGGTATTTCTATTGGCATCTGTTTTAGGAATCACCATATTGCTTTCCACAGTGGTTGTATATATTCACAAACCCACCAGCAGTGTATAGCAATGCCAACCTTTCCATACAACTCCAGTATTTGTTCTCGGAATTTGTCGTGGTGGTTGTTTTAATTGGGATACAGTTGTGTTAGGTGATAAGTTAACCTTGTTTTCATTAGAATTTCTCAGGTAGCTAGTGAACAAGAACATTTTCTCATGTGCTTGTTAGCCATTCAGGTGTCATCCTTGGTCAGTTGTCTATTCACATCCTTTGCTCACCTTTTAAGAAAGTTATTTAGTTGTTTTTTTTTCCCCTTACTGTAGGCTTGCAGGATTCTATAGATCAGTGTTATTAGTCCTTTATCCATTATGTCAATATTATATATATATTTTCCCAATCTGTTGGCTTTCATATTAATATTTTGATGAAATCTTTCAATATACACAAGTGTTTTATTTTTAGTAGGTCCAATTCATCTATTTTGTCTTCCACCGTGTGTGCTTCCTTTGCTGTATCTGGTAGTCTGGGTATGCCCTGCATTAGGACCCATAGGTTTATCTCAATTTCTCATTGATGGTCCTAATAGTTTTAGATTTTACGTTTAGGTCTCTGATCCACCTTGAGTTTTGTTGTTGTTGTTTTGCATGGGGTGCTGTATGGGTCCTATCTCATCCTTCTGCAGGTGGATATCCGGCTTGGCCAGCACCAGTTGTGGAAGAGGGCAACCACTTCCCAGTTTATGTTTCTTGGGCCTTTGTCAAAAATCAGTTGTTCGTAGGTGGATCCTTTTATTTCTGGGTTTTCCATCCTGTTCCATCGGTCTCTGTATCTATCATTTTAACAATACCAAGCTGTTTTGAAAATTGTGACTCAGTAGTAGGTGTTGAGGTCAGGTACACCTATTTTGAACAAAACCACCTATTTTGTTCTTCCTTTTGAAGAGTTCTTTACCTATCCTGGGCTTCTTCCTTTTCCATGGGAAGTTGAAAATTAGGATTTGTTTGTTTGGTTTCCATTTTTTTAAGTATGATGGTGGAATTTGGATTGAGATTGCATTGAATTTGTAGATTGCTTTAGGAAGTATTGACATTTTCATAATATTGAGTTTTCCTATCCATGAACACAGGATATTCTTCCATTTGTGTAAGTCTCTTTTTGGTTTCTTGCATTAATGTTCTGTGGCTTTCTTTGTTCAGGAATTTTGTTTCTTGGGTGAGGTTTATTCCTAGATATTTCAACTTTTGTGTGGCTCTTGTGAATGGTATTGTTTTCTTGGTGTCTTTTTCTGATCTGTCATCACTAGTAGATAGGCATCCAATTGATTTCTGCTTGTTAATCTTGCATCCTGCTCCTTTACTAAATTCCTCAATTGTTCCCAACAATCCTATTTGGAGGCCTTGGGGTTCTGTCTCTATAAGAATCATATCACATGCATGTAGCAAGAGTTTCACTTATTCTATTCTCAATTGAGCTCCCTTAATTTCTTGGTGTTGTCTTATGGTTCTGGCTAAAATTTCCAGTATAATGTTGAATAAGAGTGGGAATAAGGAGCTACTATTGACTAGGCTTTTCTTGTTGCTAGATGCAGCCAAGTTGGTTCTGAATCATAGCAACCCTATAAACAACAGAAGGAAGCACTGTGAAGCCCTATGCCATCCTTATGACCAATGTCATGTTTGAACTCATCTTTTGCAGCCACTGTGCTAATTTGGGATACATACCATTGAAGGCCATATTCTTTTATACTGACATGCTTCTTGTAAGCACCACATATTGAAATATCTAAGATGAAGTCTCACTATCCTCATTTCTAAGGACAAATTTGCCTTTTCTTCTTTCAGTGCAGATTTGTTTGTTTTATATCTTTCCCTGGTAATTTAAATATTCTTTACCAATGTTATAATTCGAATGTATCCACTCTTTCCAGGTTCTCTTCACTGATTGTCCAGCTTTCCCATATATATCAGCTGATTGAAAAAAAATCAGGGCACACCTATGTCCTTAATGTGACACCCTTGATTTTAGAAAACATTTTTTAAAGAACTTTTGGTGCCCTGGGAGGAAAAGAAATAATTAAAAAATATTTTTGTACACTCATTTCTGTTTAGCCTGAAGTCAATGAGGTGGAAATACAATTATTTGGCATACATATGTCTGCAAGGACATGTAAATAAAATGCCAGCAACAAATGTTTTTAAGTAAATGATCTATTACCAAAAGAGTCCTCATGGCACTGTAGGATAAATATAAATGTTGGGCTGCTATCTGCATGTTCAGCATTTCAAATCAACCAGCCAATCTCTGGGAGAAAGATGAGGCTGCCTGCCCCTTTAAAGATTTACAACCTCCAAAACTTCATATACGAGTCAGAATCAGCTCTTTGGCAGTGGATTTTGTTTGGTTTGGGACTGCAAAAGATAATAACTAAAACATGGAAGAAAAATGAATAGTCCCAGGCTTATAGAAGGGAGAAAATGGAGTGAAACCTACCCCCCAAGTCCTTTTAATCTATCCTAAATCCTGCAAAAGAAAAAAAATATGCTGGAATACATTTAAATAAGACTTAGAAATATGACACAATCCATAAAATTCTGAAGTCAATATATGTAACTAAAGTTAATTCTAAACATTTTCCAGAAGAAACTGTTAATAATAGTGAGTTTTCCTTAGAAAGAAGAAATAATAAAAGGAAGCATTCTCTTGGATATGTAAGGGTGTGTAGTACATTTCAAATTTATAAAAAATTGATGTTGACAGGTCAATTAAAAACAATGGATAAAAAATAAAAACAATGGATAATTATAAAACAAAGCTAACAAGTTGAAGGGAAATTATAATGTAAATAGTACACATCAGAGACCAGAATAATGAAATGCTGAATGTAATTGCTGAAACACTGGTAGCCACTTTAGAAAAAATAAAATGGTAGATTTTTTCCACAATGTACATCAAAATAAATTTAACTTAACATATACTTTTGGAAAAAATAATATCTATAAAACTTAAAAATATATATATAGATATAGTTGAGTAGAGAGTTAATTTAATGCTAGGATTAACTTTAATAAGTATAACTAATTTCTTAAATTCAATTGAAACATTAAGATAATTTCATATTTCCTCTCATAATGTTAATTCTGTGTGTGATTTATATTGTGAAATTTAGAGGGCAGACCTAAAAGATAGAGTGTTTGGATAATGGAAGTTCAAGAGTAAGAAAACATGAATTGATCAATTAGAAAAAAATACACGTCACATTGAAGAAAATCATCCTAAACTGAAGAAAAGTTTGAGTTTACAGATCGAGAAGTCAAATTATTTTAAATCAGTCTTCTCACTTTTGAATTTATCATAATTAACAAAGATCTACAGACAGAGACATTTATTCAGAAATTATTTGCTGTAGAAAACATCACTGGAGACTTCGGGGAGCAGCCATGATGTCTACATAGCTGTTAAAATAACGTTTGCACTGTCTCTTTTCCTGGAAGGAAATATGTGAATTAATGATTAGTTTGATAATAAAAAAATTGAGTAGCAGATTAATATGTGCTCTTGTTACCTTTAGGTAAACACAGAAGCACAAAATTAAAAACACATAACTTAGAAAGATGTTGTGGTTGTTATTGCTGTTAGTTGCCTTTGAGTTGATTCTGAATCATAGCAACCCTATGTGCAACAGAGTGAAACAACACCTTGGCTTGCACCATCCTCATAATTGTTGTGTTTGAGCATCTTGTTGTAGTCACTTTGTCCATCATACTGTGAAAGGTCTTCCTCTTTTTTGCTGCCCTGCTACTTAACCAAGCATGTTGTCCTTCTCCAGGGACGGGTCTCTCCTCACAACATGTCCAAAATAGGTGAAATAAGTTTGTTTCACCATCCTTGTCCTCAAAGGAGCATTTTGGCTGCACTTGTTCCAAGACATATAAATTGCTCTTTGGACAGTCCATGGTACAGGAGCTCTATTGGCATAACAGGTTAACTTTGGGCTGTTAACCACAAGGTTAGCAGGTTGAATCTACTAGCTGCTCCAGAGGTGGGGAATGAGACTATCTATTCCTATAAAGAGATAATGTCTCAGAAACACACACTGTCCTGTAGAGTCACATTGAGCCAGAATGGACTCAATGGCAGTGATTTTGAAAGACAGGGGCTATTTATTTAGGAGGAGTGTCTTTTATGTTACTGATAGAAAAGTCTAAGGAGTGGCAATCAGTAATGCAGGATGATACTTGCATATTAGAAACATCTAGTCAGCTGAGGAAGTTGAATCCAGTTTTTTATATACAATATTTCTAATCCAGGCTAATGAGCATCAGGATAGAGAGTTTTCATCCAGTACTCTTTGCTGTTGGGGGTTGGGAGGTGTGGAGGAGAAAGAAGAATACTCTTATCAGTATCATCATAGGCACTGGGTTGGATAGATAACATTAGACCAAATGGGGTCCTTCCTGGAACCTCAGAAAGAGACTTTATTAGGAAATGAAGTTGTTGCAGATACAAGTAGTTAAGTTCCCAGGAGATCACATCGAATGAGGGTGAATCCAATAGGATCTGCGTCCTCTTAAAAGGAGGAGGAAATACACAACACAAAGGGGGAGTGACTGCGAAGACAGAGGCAGAGACTGGAGTGATGGTGTCACAAACCGAGGAATGATGGAGACCACCAGAAGTGGAGGGGCCACAAAAAGAAAAATGATCTCGCCAACTTTTTTTTAAATTTTGGACTTCTAGCCTCCAGAACTCTATGAGAATAACTGTTTGCTGTTTTAAGCCATCGAGTTTGTAGTATTGTTTTAAGGCAGCAAGAGGAAACTCCTGTACATGTCAACAGCTTTGAGATCTACTCTCTCACTGGGAATTTGGAATGCTGAGAAATGTGGGCATTGCCTTCAGGAAATCACTACCAAGCTCATCTTTCAAATCTCACTGAACAAAGGAAGAGGTGATAAGCCATAAAGCTAAATAGGAATAAAAATATATACCGTATAGTGAAAAGTAGCATATGCATAATACACATTACAGTTAAACATAAGCAGCCCATCACATGAATTATTTTATCCATGTGTTTATTTTATCTACTGCTGGGTGTTTCTTCCCTACTCTTTTCTGGGGGGCTTGGCACTGCAGTGATCAAGCCGCCATAGCTCTTGTTTCCAAATGGGTCCTGCAGGTAGGTACAAATGAAAAGAAATGGCAAAGTTAAAGGATTCCCTCTGCTTCTCCTGACCAGGCTTACTGTTTGCCTGTATCTATTCTGGACACCGTTGTTTCTGCTGAGCATTCTTCTACAGGGACAGCTTTTGCAGGGTTCTAGGAAGCGTTCCCTTCCCTAGCCTCTCCTGGGATAGAGAAGGCAGCATCTCTACCTGTGCTGACCCTGAGCTTCTGCCCTTTCCCTCTCTACTTTCTCTTTAACTCTTCTCCCACTCTGCAAATATCTTCATTGCAATCTATTCAAGTGCCCTTTTTAATTATGCCATCTTTTTCTTCCTAGAACTCTGACTGATAAAGGTAGGTATTATATTAAAAGTTCCATTTTGTCGAGAGAAGGTGATTCTTGCCTGGGAAGTCATATCCAGATGTGAACCCATATTTTCGGATGCCAATATCTATTGAGGTTTCCAGGCAGTTTTATAAATAAACACCTGTCTATGCATGGTGCCAATTCTCATTGAAAACTTAAATGTAACAATATAAACACATATGATATTTTAGGGAATGTCATGAGTATTATTAAAATATTATATCCCCATTTAAGGATTCTTGGCCATCTCGCAGCAACAGGATTTTCCGAAGGGCTAGCCACATCACAAGATCTGGGACATTTTATGGATGAGATTAAATACAGGAGGCAGATATCAACAATAGCATATTTCAAAACTTGAACTTCAATGGGAATGGATGTCCACAGAGAAGAGAGTTCAGAAGGTTACTGCCTTAATAATCCTCTTTCCAATTCCCATAAATCCCAAACAGAGTTGCCAAAATCTCAATGTCACAATTGGTGCAAAGGGAAACACGTGGTGCTGGAACGAAGAGAGGATGTGTATTCCCCTCTGTAATACTTGGCTAGTTTTCTGGAAAAAAACAATAAATTTGCCAAACTCGATCTGAACGTGCTTGGCTCCTCTGAGCCTTTCATCCATAATTAATGGGAAGTTTTCACCATCGCTGTAAGACCCACATGTCTTAATCTTGCTTTTTTTGTGGTTTGAGGATAAAAACCACAGACCTTCACAAGTGCATAGGAAACTCAACAGAGCATTTTTCAGTTTCTGGCTTTGTTTGGCATATAGATTTTATAGTCTGAAATACAAGAAGACTAAAATTTCAAAAATACTTCAATGAGTAAAAAATCTACAAAAGTCAAAAATCACTGAATCAATTCAATCCAATTGCTCCAACTGAAAATTTCCAGACACGGAATCCTGGTTACACTACTCTTTACGTGTACTTGTATTGAAGGTCTTCTTTATTCAAACATTTCTATAACCAATTCAAGCATCTACAATAGTAAGGCAGCTTGAATGTTTAATAACATGTAGAGGCCAGTGGAAAAACAGTTGAGTTTTCTTCATAAACAAGGACACTTTTGTTTCTGATAGATGTTACTTTTATTACAACACTTAATGCATTCACAGAGCTCAAAAGATATCAAAGTGTAGTAAGGAAAGTGGGTTTTGTAGTCAATGAGCTCTCTTCAGAGATAGCAATGTCAATGACCAAACACGATGTTTTGTTTGCCAGCAGCTGATATTGACTGAGCACATGTGCAACATCTACGAGAGGAAGCCTTGCCATCCTTGTTTCTAAGGAGCACTCGGGCTGGAATTCTTCCAAGACGAACTGATGTGCTCTTTTGACAGGCCATGGTACTTTCAATATTATTCACCAGCATTATCATTCAAATTCATTGATTTTTCTTTGATTCCTTTATTCAGTATCCAATTTTCTCATATGGATGAGGCAATTAAAAATACCATGGTTTGGGTCCAGCTCACTTAAATTCTTAAAGTGATATCCTTTAGAGATCTTGTGCAGCAGATTTGAAAAAGAAAAGAAAGCAAAACTAGGCTCCAGGAATTGATGTAATCCCAATGAAAATGTTTCAACACACTGATGAAGCCCTAGAAGAACTCACTCACCTGTGCCAAGACATTTTGGAGGCGAGCTACCTGGACGAGACCCATATTTGTTTGCATCCATTCCATAGAAAGGTAACCCAAGAGAATGCAGAAATTATCCAGTATCATTACTATCAAATGCAAGTATTATTTTGCTGAAGCTCTCTTTATTGTTTAATTCTTATGAGTCTTCATTATAATTGATTACACAGTATATTCTGAATATAATAGCATTGTTATTTTTTGTCTATTTTTAAATTTTTTTTTAATTAATTGGGATTAATGTATATCAAAACATTCCATATTTCAATCACATCCAGAACAGTCCATTTCCAAACACTCTGATTCCTGTAAGGACCCCTTGACTATATATCACCCCTTCACTCTTCCACCACCTCTGTGCACCCCTTCCCCAAAGCCATTATTCCACTAGCTGACTCTATAAGTTCAGCAGTCCTGGTTTTTGTACACCCCAAAAAGAAAAATACAATAACCATGACTTCAAGAGGGTGATGACCCCCAATGACATAACAGTCATGAGATACTTCCTTATATGTACAATCAAAAATCAAGACAAAACAATACAGGGCTGAAATACATAAGATTTTAGATATCAGATCAGGTCCAGCATGCATCATAGGGGGAATCTATGAACAAGTTTAACTGTTCAAGTCAGGTTTCTGAATTTGCCATTCCATTCTCAACCCACTGACACACTCCGTGTAGTGACCTCTTCCCTTCGGTCCCTCAATGCTGGATAAAGGGGTTCACTGGAGGTTTATTTCCTGTCCAGGTCCCCCAATGAATCTTGGACTTCCACTGTCATCCACCACCTTCTGCAAACCAGATTCTCAGATAGGCGCTGATTCTAATCCGTCCTTCGATTTCAGATTATGTGCTTCACGATCCTTCGGTGACTGATGATGGTGTGTTTCTTCCATGTGGACTTAGTTGACCTCTCACTTAGATGGTTGCTTGTTCAGAGACAAGCCTTTAGGACCCCAGATGCTATTTTATCTGATAGCCGGGCATACATATCATACACAATGGAGATGGGTGCTACAGCAAAATGTGGTGAAGAAATTAGATGGGTGCCTGGCTATCAGATAAAATGGTGTCTGGGGTCTTAAATTTGTGGTTATTTATTTTCCCAAGATTTTTAGAATCCAATTGTCCAGTTGAAAAAAAATAGTTTTTATTTTTAACAAATGTCAGTAAAATAAAATTAAGTAAAAACAAATTTTACCTCATGCTATTTCACTGATTTTCATAAGCAACTACTTAAAATATTTTTCTCTGTTTGTTTTTGAAGCCTTATGTCGATTTTTAAAGAGTTCTCTTGTTTTGTGGTTTTTTGCTTTTATTGTTTTGAAATATTTTCTTACATGTGATCTTCCTTTTTAGCTATTGTTGTTTCCACATTAAATGTTTGTTTACTTTTATATTAATTATTTATTCAGCAATCTATACTCATTTTTATTAATGCCAGTAGTGATTCTTAATTTTATCCCATTAAATGTGCCATGTGTACAATCATATTCTTCATAACTTTAATCCTTCTTTCTCCCTTTTGAAATTTTTACCTCAGCTAACTCTATGTAATATAATTATGTTATTTCATAACTTGGAACAATGTTCAACAAAAGTGATGGTAGTAAATAGTCATCATTATCCGGAATTAAAGACAGCATATTTACTAGTTATCCTTCAAACATAATGTAAAAAAGTTAAGTGAATAAGGAAGTGTTTTCCATTTTAATTTTATTATTAATTTTGAATAGGAATAAAGAGAATTCTCTCAACATTTTGAGAGATGGTCTTTGATTTTCTCTTTGAATTATTTTTATAGAAATCAGTGTTAGGACATTTTCTTACATTTAATTAGTATTAAATTCCAGTATTTAAATATTCTTGAGAATTTCATTTCAACGTAGGCATTTGGATTGCTACCTGTAAATTGCACAGTTCAAAACCACTGACTATTCCATGGGAGAAAGGTAACATTATATCTTCCCATAAAGATTTGAAACTTCATCAACCCTATATCAGGCCATGATTAGTTGAAATCACCTCAATGGCAGTGGGTTTGGTTAAATTTCTCTAAAAGTATGAAGAAAACTACCAAAAATCATATAGGTATATCTCAAAAAGCTCTCTCACTGTCATTGAGTCAATGCTGACTCAGCAATCTCTTGTAAGTTCCCAAGACACAACTGTTAATTGGAGTAGAAAACCCTGTCTTTCTCCTGGGTGCCGGTGCTTTTGAACTACTGACCAGGTGGATCACAACTCAACCTTAACCACTACACCACCAGGGCTCCTTACGTACACATATACCAACATTTTATATATTATTTCAGGGGCATTGTGACTTCCTTGGGTTTTGTGGTATAAATATAGCTATAATCAAGTATATGAACATTGGTAAAAGTCATCTTTAATTTTTAAAATGTATAAAATTTCTTCTTTATATGGAGACTTTTTTTTTTTTGGCAAGTGTCTACTGAAAGGGGGGCTTATGTCACAGAGCAAAAAAGTAAACAATTGGTTAAAGAATGCTCCATTGAGGATCATGATCATGACCACTGCTGTCCTTAATCTCTGAGAAAAGCAGGATAATTAAGTGGCATTTTAATGTTGAGACTGTTCAAATGAACAAGAAACAGAATGGCCTTTCGTGGCTAAGGTCCTTCCATGGACTTTGTGGGCTGTTCGCCCCTCCTCTTTGGGAAAACATCATTTTTCCCCTTAAGTCATGAGATGAAAACTCATAAATAAAGAGCACCGTTAATGCACTTCTCTGTCTTATGTGGCTGAAGTCAAGTTCTCCGGAAAGTGCCTTATGCTTTCTCGCTTTCTTGTGGTGTTGTTATTGGCTGCCCACAGTTTGATATCCACTCATACTGACCTCACGTAACAGAGTTTTCTACGCTGATCACTGCAGCTCTCTCTCTTTCATGTTCCCTCGGCCAAAAAACGCAAACACTTAGGCGAAGAATTGTATGCTCACATTGTGACACTGAGAGATATCGTTCCCAAGCCTAAACATTGGGGCATGTTACCACCACCTTATTCCAAGCCTTCAGAGTTCATTTTATTTTTCAATAAAAATCAAGTCTAAATAGAGAAAAATATATCTTTCCATGTAATGTTTACGTAAATTTAAACGTTTCTTTCCAAAACATTGAGTATTTAGGAAAGCAAGGCAAAGGTAATTGTGTGCATGCAAATACATGCATACATAAAGACACACACCATAGGGAAAGTAGAAAGTATTGCCAAAAAATCCTAGGAGCCTTTCTTAAACAAAAACATCGAAATGAGAAGTTACTACTATAGACTCCCCCCCTCCCCACCACCATGGGGACTTCTTTTGCAAACGTCTAGTGAAGTAGGGACCTATTTCACAGACCAAATAAGCAAACAATTGGCTAAAGAATGCTCTATTTAATAGCAAAATCAATTCTATTATCATCCCCAATTTGGGAGGAAAAAGTAGATAAGTGTGTCACATTTTGGTAATTTTCACAGTATTTCAATCTTTTCCTAATGATAAAGTACAGTGTCAACATAGCATTTAAAATTTATATGCACCGTGAAAATGTATGTGACTATTTTTATGGT
>NW_022103911.1:2152517-2153986 GCF_000313985.2 Echinops telfairi | reverse complement strand
TACCTTCAGGAACAAATGATGTTTATGGAGCCCCCAGACACAGAACAAAACTTTGTATAAACCTTTCTTTAAACTGTACCAGAAATAAATTAACAAAATACTTTGTCAAAAAGAATGAAAAAAATATTAACCTTGTTTTATTGTGGTAGCTGTGTGCCTTTCAGTTGATGCCAATGCATGCCAATCCTATATGATGCGGCAGAACCGCCCCAGTGTTTGCAAAGTTCTACTTTTTATTGGAAGAGATTGCAGGGTCTTTTTTCTCATGGAGCAGTAGAGAGCCTCAAAATGCTGAGTTTAAGATACCAGTCAAGCACTTAACCACAGTACAACCAAGACCAAAGTTAAATCCATCGATACTGATTGCATTCAGGCTCCTGGTAATCCCATGAGACAGAATAGGAGGAGTGCTCCTTTGTGTTCTGAGCAATCGTTTATGGATCAGACAGTCTACTCTTTCTTCCTTGAAGTCGCCGGGTCGCTTTGTATTGCTGACTTTGCAAATGTCAATGTAAAGCACCATTCCACCTGTGCTCCCAAGTCATCATGTTTGGGTTTTAGGTGGTTTCGAGTCAGTTCGAGCTCAGAGTGGCCCTGTCTATAATAAGACAGAACACTGCCTGATCCTGAAGCCTCCTCACAATGTGTCTTATGTTTGATTACATCGCGCCTGCCACGGTGTCGATCTAGATTGTCCAGGGTCTTCTTCTTTCCGCTGCCGCTCAACTTTCCCACGTCTCTCTTTCTTCGGAGGCGGATCCTCTTAATAGCATGTCCAAACCATGTGAGACCAAGTCTCACCATTTAGGGCTCTAAGAGTATTGTGACTGTACTCCCAGGAAAGATTTGTCCGGTATTTGGCAGTCAATGGTACCTTTTACTTTGGCCTTCCTTATTCCATGTCCAACTTTCACATGCATATGGGCTATTGAAAATTCTACGGCTTGGGTTAGGTGCACCTTATTCTTCAAAATAATGTCTTTGTTTTTCAAGGATTTAAAGAGATCTTTTGAAATATATTTATCCAATGCAATGGGTCCTTTAATCTCTTGATTGCTGCTTCTATGAACATTGATTGACGATCAAGGAAGATAAAATCTTTGACATCAACTCTTTCTCCATTTATCATCCTACCTAGCTGTCTAATTTTGAGGATTTGGGTCTTCTTTACATTGAGTCATAATCCTTGATTCTCATCAGGACAGCAAGTCCAAGTTCTAGTCCCTTTCAGAAAGCAAGGTTGTGTCCTTTCTCCAATCCTGATGCTAAATTCTCCTTCATCTAATCCAGTATCTCTGATTACTTGCTCCGCATATGCATTTAATAAGTATGGTGAGAAGATATAATCTTGACACACACATTTCCTGATTTTAAACTGCATGAAATATTCAAAGACCTAAAGTTAGAAGGCGAAAAAAGAAGAACATGCTCAGCATCTTTTATACCGAAAGATCTCAAGAAAAACTAAA
>NW_022103911.1:2106707-2150728 GCF_000313985.2 Echinops telfairi | reverse complement strand
GGAAGGCTTATTAACAAACTGTGATGAGCAGATGGCACACCCTTGCTTGCTGAAAGTAAGAACTTGAAGCACTTGCTGATGAAGGTCAAGAATTTCAGCCTTTAATATGGATTAGGACTCCATGTAAAAAAAAATTCCTCACATCTGGACCCATAGGTCACGTCATACATGGAGAAAGCACTAGTGTTGTCATGTTGTCTTGCTTGGATTAACAATCAATGCTCATGGAAACAGCAGTCAAGAGATCAAAAGAGGTATTGCCTTAGGTAAATCTGCTGCACAAGACTTCTTTAGACTATTGAAAAGCAAGAATGTTACCTTGAGGACTAAGTTCCCCTTGGCCCAAGCCAAGGTATTTTCAGCTGCCTCATATACATGTGAAAGTCGGACATTGAATAAGGAAGACATAGGAAGAACTGATTCATTTCCATTGTGGTGCTGGAGAAGAATATTAAAAAAAATACCATGGTCTGCTACAGGACAAACCAATCTGTCTTAGAAGAAGTAAGGCCAGCATGCTCCTTAGAGACAAGGACAGCAAGACTTCATCTTACATATTTGGGACATAGTGTCAGAGACCAGCTCCTAAGAAGGACATCATCCTTGATAAGTAGAGGGCAGTGAAAGAGAGGGAGGCTGTCAAGGAGATGGACTGACAGAGGGGCTGCAACAGTGGGCACATTTTAGGAGCAATTTTGAGGATGGCACAAGGTTGGGACTAGTTCATTCTGTTGGGTATTGGGTGGGAACAGACTTCATGGCACCTACCAATACCAAGTATTCCTAGGTGCTGCTCATACAACCGCTTCTTGGTCCAATACACAATTTCTGCATGAGCACAACGTAGTGTTCTGGAATTTTCATTCTTCTCAAGGCTACCTATAGTTTGGTCTGAGGCACACAATCAAATGTCTTTGCATAGTCAATGAACCACAAGTAAGCATCTGTGTGGTATTCTCTGCATCCAGTGAGGTTCCTTCTGTCATCAGCAGTATTTCTCAATCCAAGTTCTCTTCTAAAACAAGCCAGGTAGCTCCTTCTCAATGTACTGCTACATCATTTTTGGATGATATTTCACAAAATATTACTTGCTTGTGATAATCAGTGATATTGTTCTACAATTGGAGCATTAAATTGGGCCACATTTCTCTGAAATGTGTACAAATAAGGGTTTTTTTCCCAGTCAGTTGGTCAACTAGCAGTCTTCCAAATGTCCTGGCACAGACAGATGATTGCTCCAGTGCCTCATCCGTTTGCTGGAACATTTCATTTGGTAGTCCATCAATTCCTGGAGCCTGCTTTTTGGCTAACCCTTCAATGCAGCTTGAACTTCTTCCTTCAGTACCATTGTTTCTTGTTCATATGTTACCTCTTAAAGTGGTTGACATGGATAAATGTCAACTACTTTTTTGGGGTATAGTGACTGTATTTTTTCCATCTTCTTTTGAGGCTTCCTGCACCATTCAATAGTTTACTCATACAATCTTTCAATATGACAACTCAAACCTTGAATTTTTTCTATAGTTATTTAAGACATATTGAGTATGTTCTTCTTGCGGCTCATTTAGTTATCTTTCAAAAAACCCAAAAAACAAACTCCTTTCCATAGGGTTTCATATTATTATCATAGCAATCTTTTAAGACAAAGTATAACTGTCTTGTGGGTTTTTGAGACGAGAACTCTTCACATGAATTAAAAGCCTCACCTTTCTCCCATGAAGGGGTTGGCTGTTTCAAACTGCTGCCCACTAAGCCATAAGAGCTCCTGTCATCTTTAGGGTGTCTACATAAAAAAAAAATAATAATAAATTAACCTTGGTGGCGCAGTGATTCAGTAGCACTAGTGTTTTGGTTAACTGCTAACAAAAGCAAGCGCACTTGAGTCCAGCTCCCTACATAGGGGAGAAAGGTGCTCCAGCTACTTCGGTGACAGACTTAGGGCTGGAAACCCTCTGGGGCATTTCTATCCTGTCCTGTAGAGTAATGAAGCGTTAACATTTACTTGATATCAGTAAATGTACAAGTCATAGACATATGACTTCCTAATGCATTTTGAAAGAAAATTTGAATATGTGAATCTTGAGTTAAGATATTTCATGGTAAACTCTTGTGTTTCATACCATATTACTATCCAATAGATTGCTACTTATTTCCTTAATAGATTTCCAATTAGTTGTCACGTTCTTTTGTCATTTCCAAACTGTAGGCTTAATCTGAGTCTTCCTGTCACAAGGAAGCATCGGCTTTTAGATACTGTCAGGTTATCTATTTTCTAGCACTTTCATTTAGGATTTCTAAGTCTTTCACTTAAATTTTTTTGTACAAATTTCTTGAAAATAATGTCATCTCGGGTTAAGTAAAAAAACAAGTAAGTTGAATTGTTCACAAGTCTTGTTTAATAGCTATCATGAACAATATATATATATCATCTCTCAGCAGGTCATAAGGGCATCTATCATATTAATATTTGCCATACCACAGGCTTCTCTAAACAGCATAAAGGGAGCACCGTGTAAGGAACACTGTGTATCATTTTCTGCACTATCCCTCAAAGGAACCTCACGTTTGACAAAACTCCTGTAAGGCAGCCAGCACCTTCATTCTGACTGTCCAAGGGGGAAGACGGAACCTGGAGTCCAGTGAACCAGCCACCAGAATTTGGGGAGGATCTTCTGAATGGCTAAGAATATGTTTTGTGTATACTAATTCACAGAAGGGTCACAATCAAAGCTACTCCTAGCTGCATTGAGCGTCTCTGAAATGAGATTCGCATTCCACCCTGATCCTTTCATCCTGAGACTAAGTCAAGCTACATGTGTAGCAACAAAAATAGTACCAGCAATAGTTTCAAAACGTTTAAAACATTTGCAACAGGTATTATACTTAGTCCTTTAAGTTAATTATGCAATTAAATTTGCTTATTCAACAAAAAGTTACTGAATTCCTTATGTGAGCCATCACAACCTAATGAGGCAATTATTATTGGTTTCCACATCTAAGGGATCTCACAATGAGGTTTGACGAGAAAAAAAATTTGCACAAGGTCATACATTAAAGCAGATGAGCTTGGTTTTGACCTCAGTTATGCTGGACTCAAAAAAACCCAAAGTCAAATCCTTCATTATCTCCTAGGATATCATCTCTAGCTGCCAAGCGTGTTTTCCCAACCTTACCTAGCTCTTGGATATATGTCTTTTATTTTTTTGGGAAATCAGCCTAGCCAAGCATTCTCTACGACAATGTAGAAAGGTCAAGATTTGAGGTTTTTATATTTTTCTTTTTTACATACCACTTCTCTCAAGCCACTGTTTGCAAACGATTGCACAAGGTGCCATGATATCCCCTGCCTGCACCAGAGGCAATTTCTTAATAGATCCAATTCCTACAATAATAACTATAGGTCAGAAATTGAGGAGCTATGGAATGAGTGGTTTTCAGCCTGTGTGTTTTGGCATGGCATTGGGAAAGTGCATAATCAGTATAAATGTTAGTTTTCTAAATAAACATAACGTCTGGTTGCATTGAAGGAGGAAACAAAGTTTAACAGTGTTCTCTTCATAAACGACTTTGCAAAACCGGCACTTGCTTGGTCCAAAATGGGCATCAGGTCTGGTGAACAAAGCTCAATGATGATTTCGTGGATGAAGCTAAGAGAGTCATTTTAAGTAGTTTCTAAAAATTATGTGTGTGTCTGTGTGTGTAACTTGGATTTCACCAACAATATATCTCAGGCAATTCATTTACATACTGATTAATTGGTAATGTGTGTGTGTGTTTGCAATGATCTTGAATATAACTCTTTTCTTATACAATATCCTTCATTTTGGAGATGTTCTCAACAGATTCTACCAATGTGATCCTAGCAATTTGCACATCTCACCCCTTTATTTTTAAAAAGCTCAAAAATTAATAAAGAAATATATAACCCATCACTGGAATGAAAAGCACTTTCATTTTAGTTATTTTGAACAGTTGTTATTAAGTGATCTTCTGAAGGCCAGTAGGCTACAATGAGAACCGTGGTCCAGCTTGACCACAGAGAACTCCTGCTCCCTTTTCACTCAGTAGCAGTCCATCTTATTGTCAAAGTACATGAAAAGAAACTCTACTAATGTAGAATTCCCCTTCATGCTCAAGTGCAGAGCGCAATCTAAACTAGGGAAATATGAGGGCTATGAAATAGAATTTAAATGACATAAGAAAAAAAGGCTTTTAGCTTTTTTAATTCAGTTATATTTGTTTAAAAGGTACCATTAGTTAGAAACGAGGATAGAACTATAGTATGCTCTTCAGTCCTTGCATTATGTGTTTTTCTATAATTTAAAAAACGTCCAATTATAACATATTATCATTGACTATAAAGACAGTAGTCTAGTTATAGAAGAATATGGAGGTATGCAGGAGTAATTTAAGGCCGTTGAAACTGCTTGCATCCTAAACTGACATTGCTTCAAGAAACCACGTCTGATATGTTCAGTATAGAGTACCATATATACTCAAGTATAAGATGACCCAAATATTAGCCGTGGCACCTAATTTTACCACAAAAACTGCATTTAAAAATGTGCTGGAAAAACTTGGCTTCTACTCGAGTATATATGGTATATGACTTTTACTGTAGCTAGCATTGAAGGACATCTGACTTACATCTACTGACACCGAGCTTAGATTTTTCAAGTGACTAATTCAACTGAAAAGTATATAAAGACATGTTCTTTTATAAAGAGCCAACCTATGAATAACTTACTAATATAAATCTAATAGCAAAGAACAGCAACTTTGCTATCCTTAAAGGTAAGTTCACCTTTGTTAATTCTGATAGTTATGTTACCTTTGAGCATCCTTTCAGGCATACATGGTACTCAGGTTTCTCTTCTCCCTTGGCAGTCCAGCTCCTCCCCTGCTCCTCTTCTGAATCCTGATGGAGCCATGGCCATTCCCGTCAATGTAAAACTGCAGCCATTTGCCAAAAATATTCACCCTAATGTCACCAAAAAGTTATACTAGTGATATTGTTCAATAACTTATCAATGTTATCATATATTTTTATTACATAAATTCTGTTGGATCACCTCTCTTAGTAATGGATACAAATACAGATCTTTTCGAGTTGGTTGACCAACTATCTTAGTTGACCAACTATCTTGCCCTACAAAAATAAGAGTGTTCATCATTGCATCTCTTTGCTGAAGCATATCAGTTGGTAATCTCATTGATTGCTAGAGACTTGCATTCTCACTAATGCATGCAAGAATGGCTGCAGTTCTTTATCACTACTGGTGGTTCTTTGCTACATGCTACCTCCTGAAATGATTGATGGTCAACCGATTATTTTGGTATAGTAACTGCATGTATTCCTCCTCCTCCTCCTCCTCCTCCCTTTTCCTCTTTCTTCTTCTCCTTCTTTTTCTTCTTCTTCCTCTTTCTAATGCTTTATTGTGTCATTAAATGTTTGTTCATGGAATCTTTTAGTGTTACTACTAAAGACTTGAATTGTCTAGAATTTCTTGAGCATGAGAAATGTCAATTGTGGTATTCTCTTTTGGTTTTCTAACTCCATTTCATTATAATACTTAGTTTTGTCTTCTGATAGTGTCCTTTGAAAAGTTCACTTTTATTTATCTTTTACTTAATTATTTCTTCCTTTTGTTTTGTTTACTCTATGTTCAAAACCAGGTTTTATATTATCTTATGCTGAGATAGTTTATTGTGCCAGCCTGGCTGATAAACGCAGGTGGGATTGACTGAGGGGCGGAGAGATGGATGGCTTGGTGAGCCTTGCCTTTCTTGTCTCTCGCTCTGTGATCATCGGACCAGTGTGTGGCTGCCTTGCTTGTTCTGTGCCTCAATCTAAAGACTACACTGCCTGTGGGATGCCTAATCTTTGGACTGTGTTGCTGTAAGTTGAGGTCCCTTTAAGACATCTCTGGAGCTGGGAACTGGCGGTTGGTGACCTGCCTTGTGATTGGCTGCTGTGCTGACATAACCTAGCTCTCTCTACAAATAGAGGAAGATCTGGCAGCAGGCAGAGACTTGAAGGACTGCTAGTCTCTCAACTTTCTCTCATGGACGTGAGTTGCACTAAGCCATTTATAGTGCTTTCTAATTTAACTGTGTATTTCTTGTATTGTATATTTATCTGTATATGATTTAACATTTCATTTATTGTTATATATCTAATTATCTTTATAAATAAATATATTATATTATCAGGAATTTGATTCTATCTCTCTAGAGAACCCTGACTAACACATATGCCATTCATTTTGGTCCGTTCTTCCTTCTTCTTCCCTTTCTTTTAAATTACCTTTTGATATCTTCATGTATGATTTTCTTGATGCTATACCACAACTTTTCTACACTTTATTCATGAGCATTCAGTACATCAAATCTACTCTTCAGATGATCTCCAAATTTAGGTGGGCTGTATTCAGGGCTGCAATAAAGTGTGAAGGGCCATATCTGACCTCTGGTTTTCTTCTTGTCAAGGCAAGAAATGCCTCCGTGTTTCACCTTTCTTTCCCAACTCTGACCCCAGCTATTCCTCCCATGGATCACTATTGCTATGCTGTGTTTCATAATCTTTTGCAATGGCCACCCAGAGCTCAAAGACAATACTCACAATTATGAGGATTTAGTAGCAGAATTAATAGGTTATCAAAGTCAGAATCAGTAAGAGCACAGTCATTCATCCACAGCAACACCTCTCTTCAGCCAGCAACCAAGTTTCTCTTCAGCCTCTCAGCTACATGGTAGCTAAGTCTCTCTGCAGTTCTCAGCCTCTCAGCTACACGATCCATTAGCCTCTCCTCCACGGACTAGGAAGCCCATCAGCCACTCTATCTCACAGTCTCTTAGTCTCAGCACTGCTCCTCTTGTTCGGTCTTAGTCTCCGTACCACAGGCTCTGGTGTCTCTAGTTTTGCTCTCCACCACTTCAGAGAGAGTTCTGGAACATGTTTTCCAACAGTCCTGAACTTTCTCTCTGCTGCTGCTTCAGAGATGGTCCACCTTTTCAGAAAGGATGGTGGTAATGAAAGCTAATCAATTGCTTCTATTGGTGTTACATGTCTTTATTTGTATAGCCCCACCCAATTTTTGGCTGGAAGTTACAGAAACATGTGTAGAAGAGTCATATTAAGAAATTGAACCCCAATCTAAAAAGTTAGACTTCTGCTTTCTTATAATTTCTTTTACTTTTCTTAGTTTCCACTTGAGTTTGCATATGCACAATTCATGATCGGTTCTGTAATAGGTGACTGAGGGTGACTGACTTTGCCTTGGCTAATAATATTGAGCTTCTCCATCATCTCTTTTCCTAGATATAGTCCATTTGATTCCTGTGTAAATCATTCAATGAGGTCTTTGTGTATACTATTGCTTGTGTTGTTGAAAACAATTCCCAATGAATAAGTCACTGCTCTTGCAGAATTTTATCATGTAATATCTAGTAGCATTCCTATCACTAATTCCATATTTTTCAACCAACCCTTCTTTTTTTTAATTCTCACTTTTTTATTCAAATAATTTGTAATGATCTGTTCATCTTGATTATATGTTTGATCAATTTTGGATGGCAGCAGTTTGTAAAATTCTTCATTTTTTTTCATTTTTGACATGCATAGTTAGTACGCAAATTTGAATAATAGTCATTAGCTGGATGTCCTTTGGCATAGGGGTATTAATCAATTGCTATTTTTTCTAACACCATTCCTCTTCAATTTTTGTTTCGAGTCCACATAATTTTCAGATTTTCAAAGGGGTTTCCTTTCTCTCTCTTTTTCAGCTTAGTAATGCCTAGGATTGCTAGGATTACTAGTAATGCTCTTGGAACCAACAGCGGAGAAACCAAATGATGTATTTACATTGGACAAATCTTGCTGCACAAGAACTATTTAAAGTATTAAATTAAAAATATCCCTTTGAAAACTAAGGGTTGTCCAACCCCAAACAAGTTATTTTCAATTGCCTCAAATGCATGTGAAAACTGGACAAGGCACAAAAGACAGCAGACGCATTGGCATGATGGTGTTAGTGAACGATTTAGAAAGTACCATGGACTGAAAGAAGACTGGAAAAAATCTTCCTTGGGGGAAGAATGGTCAGAATGCTTCATAGACCTAAGGAGGACAAGACTGTCTGATGTATTTTGGCCATAGGACCAGGAGATTCCAATTCCTGGAGCAGTATATCATGTTGGGGTCAGTGATAAAGAGGGACAACCTCAACGATACGGAATGACCCAGGGGCTGCAACAACGGGCTCAAGCACAGCAACATTGGGCGGATGGAGTCGGACTGGGCTGTGCTACCTTGCGTGTTATACGAGGTCACCCTGCGTTGGAGCTGGCTCTGGGAGTATCCCACCAGCAACAACGCCCAGAGGACTCATCTCATTCTGCTTCATGTAACACTTGACCACTAACAATGTTCCTCGATTCATACTTCATCCATCCAATGTTTCAGTTATGAAGGAATGATTTTAACTGTTGCTTCTCGTTTTAGGTCAGGTCACATCTGCGAATGAAGGTCTAGAAGGCTCACTGCAGCCACACAGTCAAGGGTAGGCTTGAGCCCATTGTTGAACTACGATGTCAGTCCTTCGTGTTCACGGCCTTCCTCCTTGTCGCTGCCCTTCTATTTTACCAAGAATGATGTCCATGAAGTCCTCAAATTCCAATAAATTTCTGTCATGGAAATCAAAGACAATATATTGTGATTGCTTTATTGACATTGCTATGGTACAAATAAATAAGTTATGTCATGGTGACTACAGAAATGACAGGGAATATGGACAGTTGGTACTTGGCCTTTGGCTCTGAAATTTATGAACAGAAAGGGAATGCTATCATGGTGCTTGGTTCTAAAGGATTTGAAAGACAGGGAAAAGAGAATGAAAAAATGGATAGATGAACTGATAAATGGGAGTCTATAAAGACCAATTTTATTGATTTAGTGATTTCTCTTGTCTAGGGAGTTGTCATATTGTCTTGCCCTGTCATTTTATTATTACATAGTCTCTAATAATGGATGTAATCAATTAGTTTATGAATTCTGGCATTAAAAAAAAAAGAAATAGGACCCTGGCATTCCTCCAGTTATATAAGGTAACGAAAATTCCTCAGTGCCAGAAACTTGTCATCATTGAGACTTATGAAAGACAACCAAAGATTCTTGGACACTTATTAAGAGGTGGGACTCTATGTTCATTACACGATAACGCTATGAATGTGTTCATGTTAGTTGTACATTTGAGAACATTCATTACTGGAAGTCTGGATCACCATATAACGTCTGAGACGCTCATGCTGTGAGGGATCCCCAGCTTTCCACAGCAAAGGCCACGTGCAGAAGAACCGAGGAACCAAGTTGACAGTATAGGAACTCACGAAGTCAGCTCCAAAGCAGCAAAGCTGAGGCTCCAAATGTTTTGGAGAACAGTCCTTCCTGCCCAACTTCCCGACTCAGAATCAAGAGCATAATAGATGAGGGGTTCTTTGTTGGTGTGGTGTGTGTGTGTGTGTGTGTAGGTTTGTGAGATATTTCTTGCATAGTTATAGATAATAGAACAATTATTGAGACAGAATTTGCATACATATAGATACATGCATGTGTATTTGAACATATTTTAAAGAAAATATCACATACTTCAATAATCCATGGAAACTTTTAATCAAAAGTATCTATAATTTATAATATGCATATGCATATTATAAAATTTTTCAAAATAACATTAGTCAGTTTTTAGTATATTAGTTTAGTTAACCAGCAAATACCTGGAAGCGCACTGGTATTCCACTGAATGTTAGCAATTGTGATAACAGATTTATTTCCTATTTTTATTCTGATGAACTTTCTACCAAACTCCAGTGTTTCATTTATGTTTTTCGGTGCCACCCAGTCAGTTCAACTCACCGACCCTGCATGGAAAGCAGAACAGAAGACCAGCTGGTGCTGCGCTAGCCTCAGAGCTGTCGTTCGAGGCCATTGATGCAACCACGTGGCAAACCATCTCATCGAGGGTCTTCTCCTGTCCCACTGCCAGTGCTTTACCAAGCAGGCTGTCCTGAGAGCATGCCCAAAGAGGTGAGAGAAAGGCTCCTTACCCCAGCTTCAAAGGAATAGTCTGTCTCTACTTCTCCTGTCTGTTCTTCCAGCAGTTCATGGTACTTTCCATACTCTTAACCAGCCCCATAATGCAAATGCATCGGTTAGTCTTCCTTCTGCAATGTCCGACTTTCACATTACTGGTCTTACCTTCTTAAAATGTTTTGTAAAGAGTGGCGTTATTACTCATCAGTTCCAACAACAGTTCATTAAAACAAAGCATGACATAATAAAGAGCATTTATAGGCTAGGATCTATAGATTGTTTATCATTTCCGTCCTTTTTTGGAAAAAGAACTTTATGGTTTTAAAAGATTAAAGAACTCTATTGACATGCCTTTCCATAGAAAGCATTTCTGCACAAAGTAAGAAATCTCTAAGTTATAAAATAATTTTCTACATTTTAGTGTAGCATTATGGTAATAGATAATTATTTCTCACATACATAGATCAAAAAAAGAGAGTATGTTTTAAGCACTTTACCCATCAATGAGTGACTTTAATTGTAAGTGGAAAGGCTTTTATTTTCCCCCTAAAATCTCTTTTGTGCTAATGAATAACTCTTCCACATGTTGCTTAGTTCTGAAGATCAAAAGACCACCAGGTGGCTTTTGCCAATCTCCAGAAAGCAGAGTCGTTTTAGGATAATTAAAAGATAATTTACTGAATCTAGTTGTGTGAGGATTTAGGCATTGAAGCTTCTAACTGACATTAAATGGCATGCCTGGATTTCCATAGGCCAATTAAAGCTACATCTCTCCAGCTCTCTGGACATGGCTCACAAGGCGTTCATCCTCTTAAAGCGAAGTGAATTCAAACGCTAAATATTTTCACCGATCTCAAAAGCTCAGGGCCATTTGTCCATTCGGACTCATCTGTGAACATAAGGACCACTGAGTTTCTGAGGCTGTCGATCTTTGGGGGAGTAGAAAGCGCCATCGTTCTGCCTCCAAGGAGCTCGTGGTTTCGATCTGCTGAAACTGTGGTGACCTGGCCTTGCGGTTAGCGCCTAAAGCAACTCACTCTGCTATGATTCCATTTCTGCTTTAAGCAATTATGTACATATAGAACCACCATTCCATCCCCTAGAGACACAGAGACTGGGTCCCCCTGTGTTTACTCAGAGTGGCCACTAAATGTCACTCTTACTCCATGTCCTTAGACCAGTTTTGAAACCTGGGTCCCAGTGTAAGACCTTGAAACCCCTCCCTTTGTACTAGCAGAGTATGTACAGGGAACAGAATATTTGGGGGGCCAAGAAGAAAGTGGTTAGCACATCTCATCCAGTTTCAAGATGAAATTAAACAGACTTGTGAAAGTCAGCTGTTTAAGAATAGATGATTTGTATATCTATATTAATTCATTTCTAAGAAAATTACCAGATTTCCTAAAAGGTTATTTTAAAATAAACAAAGAGCAGATGGAAAATTCAATGACTATGCACTGAGTCAGAAGAATATACACTTGTGTGTATATAGATAGATAAATAGGTATATTAACAAGAATTTACGTTAAGGAAATTTACTGAGGAACCTAAATTGCTTATTGAGTTAATAAATTATAGCTAATGTTATCAGAAGACAATAAAGGGAAGATTAAAAGTTAACATTTTTCAAGAATCATGAGTTTTAAATCAAGTGCAAAAGCAATGGCATTGCATTTAAGAGACTGTTCCCCCTCATACGGAGGTGTTTGGGGATACTTAGGAAGTCTCATTTTAAATTTGTTGTTTTCTTAGGTGAGAGGAAGAGCATATTTTTCTAGGAATGTTTAATCTCATTAAAAATAATGAAAATGTAATTGAGATAAATAGCTATTTTTTTTACTTTAACATTTAGTAGAAAAGTTGGTAGACTTTAAATGGAAAATTACCAAACATTAAGATTGTAAATTTGGTGCTCTGCATTTGGATGAACTATAAATAAGAACTGACACTTTGAGATATTAACAGTTTGATTGGCATATATGTCATATATTATACAATTCAACACTTCGGGCATATTAAAAAGCTATATGATCATCTCCAAAATCAATTGTTGAACATTGACTTCTTGTACTCTTTGTCATCAGTGCCCCCTCTCCCCCAGCATCCCTGCCACCTCATAAATGCTGTCACTGTCTCTATAACTCTACCATCCTGAATTTCATATACAGAAAAAAATCAGAAAACAAAATGCAGAAAAACAAATAAACAAACAAAAAACTACTGCACTCAGCATGATAGCGAGACTAATCACATCCCAGGTCTACAGTCAGAGGGGATTCGCTAATGTCGTTATTTTTAAAGTGCATTTTAAAAAATCTAACAATTCTATTTCTATAATTTATTAAGAAAATACTCAGTCATTTGTTCAAAGAAGCATACACAATAAGTTACAGTATGGAAAATAGCACAACTCTAGAAGTTAGTTATTGATAGAATGACTAAACAATTCTATACCACAGGATAGACTGCTCTTTCTGGTATCTGATGAAAATGTATCTAAGATATTTTGCTGATTAAAAACTCAAATGCCATTATTAGAGTGTCTAGCATATATTTTATTAAATATTCATAAATTAAAATATTAGGTTAAGCAATATGAAATTACTGTCCTTCAACTTCTTTTAACCTATCAAAGGTAAATTTGTATGATTCAATACATGCATGGAGGCAATCAGAAAATTTTGTACTATTTATGAGGACTCAAGACAAGAGAGTGTAGTGTGAGGAAATTTGTAGTATTTTATCATTTTTGCAGTTAATATATATTCTTGTAATTATAATACATATTTGTATATATAGACAAATATATTTATGTATATATGTGCAAATATATTTCTTGTAAATATATATTCTTGTTAATTAAAATTATTAAAACTACCTAAATTTTCACCTGTTTTAATATTTTAATCCGCAATTATTAGTTAAATTGTTAAATACATGACAAAAGGAAAGGTTTGCAATATCTCACCACAGACACAGTTTTCACTCAAAATTCAAAACCAATGTGTTTGGAGAACACATTGTAATCTACTTTTCATCCTATAAGTAGCTATCTATGCTAACATTGACTACGAAAATAAAAGTTATAGTGTATAAGACTCATAAGGAACCCTGATGATGCTATGAGTTGGGCATCGGATGGATAACCACAACATCACCAGTTTGACCTCACAAGGCACTTCATGGGAGAAAGATGAGGCTGTCTGCTCCTGTAAAGATTTCCAGTTTTAGAAATCCTACAGGGTTTCTATGGGTCAGAATTGACTCGGTAACAGTGGATTTTATGCATATTGAAGAGTAAAAGTTTTAGGGACAATAGTACAGATTTCATCAAATGCTCAATTCAATGATATTTGTGTGTCAATAATAAACCTCTTAGAATAAGTAAAGTAAAATAAATTAAGTAAAACATATTTCAATTTTCACTGCCATCTTTTACAAGCTATTTTATTATGTTAAATTATATAATTGACTACTAATTTTTATTGAAATAATAATATGCCAAAGCCATTTGTGTTTAGGAAGTTTTCATTTGATCATGAATTATCTGAGGACCTCCTTACAGTCGTCATCGGCACAAAATATGCATGTCAAATTGTTTAAGCTACAATATTCCACCTCCACCTTAATGATGACTGTAAGCACATAAATAATCGGATGTCATTATTGCTCATCAAGGTAAAACTATCACAAGCATGTGGATTCCATCTCTGCGCCTTTACAGCAGTTGTCATAGCAGTGAGAATACTTCCCTTTCTATCTTCATCCCTCCTGCCCCAGCTCAGAGGTTCTGAGACAGATGTACTATTTATTTCACTGCTTCAGATGTGCACATGTGTGCCACATATTAGCCAGCTAGACCAAATATTAGGCTTTGCTATTAGCAGATGTCGGTTGATATCAACCTGACTTCAACATTTTGAGTAACAGTCGTCGAAAGTCCTATGTATTTCCTATAGAAAAGTCAGCTTTCTCCTCAAAATACATACAAATCTATAAGAACTTCCATATTGACCTCTGACTTGGAGCTTCTTCTAATGTGAATTATTTCTGTTATGGTTGCAGCAGTAAGGAACAGACTTTGGACTTTTCTTTCTCCACCCCCCTCCTAAACCCCATGTTAAATAGTATTTTAGACCTTTTTTCCAAAGTTTGCTTTTTCATGATTTATGCCTATTCAGGCCCCCACATCCTTGCCTATTTTTAAGGCTTCTTCCAAACATGATTTGTCACTAAGGACCATACTGGTCTCTCACTCTCTATGCAGAGCCATTCACCTCTCCCCAGGGACTGAATTTTCCCTAACTCAATTCCGCACCTACCTGTGTCTGCTGCAGAATCTCTAAAGAACAAGACATGTCATTTCTTAACACCATTTATTTTCTCTGAAATGCAACTGTGAATTTAATCTTTTCATAGAAAACTGATATTCAAATATAATACAGACAGTTCTATAAAGATCATGTAATAATATACAAGCGCATTCAAAAATGTTTTCAGTTAAATACATTTCAACCTCTCTAAATTAAAACCAGTTTGTTTGTTTTTTTTCTTGTTTTGAGAAATTTCTGAGAAAACAGAGAATCTTTCTTTCACATTAAGATTCTTCAAAACATGGATAGAGGACGTATTATCTTAGATCACTTTGAAAGCAAAACTCTATGGCTTAAGAGTTCTGTAAAGCCCATTGTTAAAACTGGTTGTCCACAATTGAAATGCAATGTAAAATATATGAAACCACTTCTATACCACAATGGCAAGACGAACTCAGTAATTTCTCCCGAGAAGGGTCATGAAACAAGAGAGAATGGAGGGAAGGAAGGGAAAGGCTAAACTTCCAAAATGGACATGGGATATGAAGTACTTGCCTGAGGTTTCCCTTGATCCAATTAATTTTATGAACTGTTGTCTAAAAAACCTTAAAGCTCAGTTCTGATCATGTTACCTCTGGATTATCACTTATTTGTTTCCTCAAATCAAAGGTTGTTCCTTAGGCTGTTCTGCTTCTTGCTCAAACTTGCTATTCTATCTTCTTCTTCTTCCTTCTCATCTATAGCCTATACTTCATATGAGCTGCACACCAGGCAATCCTTCAATGTCGTAGGTGCTCTGTATATTAATCTAAAGTCTTCTTTCCATGAGCTTGAACAGTCATTTCAATGATGGCACATTCAGAGTAAGATTTGCATTTTTTAAAAAGCTTTACTAAATAACAAGTATTGCCATCTTCAGTATAGATTACAACTCAATATAAAGAAGACCAACCTCCTCACAACTGGACCAGTAGGTGAGAAATAGAGAAAGGAATGAAGTGGTCAAAGAGTTTGTCTTGCTTGGATCCACAATCAGTGTTCATGGAAGCAGCAGTCAAGAGATCCAAAGACATGGTGCATTTTGAATATCTGATATACAAGACCTCATGAGAATTGCCAAGCAAGCATGTTACTGTGAGGATAGAAGGGGTCCTTACCTAACCATGGTATTTTCCATTGATTCATAGACACATGAAAATTGGATATTGCATAAGGAAGACAGAACAAAAGTAGATGCGTTTGAATTGTGGTGCTGGTGAAAAATATGGTAAAAACCGTGGTCTTCCAAAAGAAAAACAAATCTCTCTTGGAGGAAGTATGGCCAGAGTGCTCCTTATTGGTAAAGATGGTGAGATTTCATCTCACATACTTTGGACATGTTTTCAGGAGAGACCAGTCCCTAGAGAAGGACCAGTGTGCCCGGTAAAGTAGAGAGGCAACTAAAGTAAAAGACCCTCAATTAGATGGATTGACACAGGGGTTGCAACAGGGGACTCCAGCCTAGGACTGATGAGGATGGCCCAGGACTGAGGGGTGTTCTGTTTCATCGTGCAAAGCAGGGGTCCTCAAACTTTTAAAACAGGGGGCCAGTTCACTGTCCCTCAGACCCGTTGGAGGGCCAGACTATTGTTTAAAAAAAACCTATGAACAAATTCCACTGCACACTGCACCTATCTTATTTTGAAGCAAAAAAACAAAAGGGGGAAAAACACCCTGCAGGCCAGATAAATATCCTCGGCGGGCCGCATGTGGCCCGCGGGCCATAGTTTGAGGACCCCTGGAGTAAAGGTTTGCTGTGGGTCAGAACTGACTTGATGGCACCACACAGCCACAAATGATAGCTTATTGCTACTGCAAGTAGTCATACAAAATAGGCAAAGAGAGTATTATTTCAATGCAGCTTATATAATCAGTAAGTTTACCTGTTATATTCTGTGTTCTTCTGGGAATCTTTGAATTTTTTTTAAATGATCATTTTATTAGGGGCTCATACAACTCATCACAATCCGTACCTGTGTCCTTTGTGTCCATCACATTAGTACATATGTTCACGTCATCATTCTCACAACACCCGCTTGAGCCCTTGATGTCAGCTCCTCAGTTTTCCCCCTCCCTCGCCAATACCCCCTCCTCCTGAGCCCTTGATAATTTATAAATTATTATTATTTTCTCATATCTTACCCCATCCAACGTCTCCCTCACCCACTTCTCCATTGTCCATCCCCCAGGAGGAGGCCATATGTGGACCTTGTCATCTGTTCCCCCTTTCTCCCTCTCCTTCCCTCCGTCCTCCCGCCATCGCCACTCTCTCCACTGGTCCTGGGGGGATCTTTGAATTTTATTCTGTTGAGGGAAATGCTTCTCAACCCCGGAGTAAAAACCTCAGCTAACAGCAAGACTTTTCTAATGACTTAGTGAATAAGAGGGTCCTGTGGTTGCAAGGTGTGAGTAGAGTTTCTATTAAGTAAATAGTGGCCCCTAAAATGTAACTTCACTTCAGTCTGTTCCCCCACAGTTGAAACCGTCTCCTACTAAGGCCACCCATCGAGGAGGATGCCACATAGCTCCTGCTGTAGACGACTCTGCTTTCTTTTTCTGAGACTTTCATACTCCTGGTTTGTCCTCAACTGAGTAGGGGAGAGGAGACATAGGTGGAGGTGGGGGAACAACTTTCACGTTACACTGATAGGTTTCCTATACTTTGGGGTGGACCGTTATTAAAACCAACTTCTTGGTAGAACTTCCCTGGACTCGAAGTGAAGCATGCTGGGTCCCACCCTCTCTGACAGAAATGTATTGACTCCACGACTGGGCTATTGTGACTCTTCATCCCTCAGTAGCCAGTCTCCTCTGCGAGACTTCTTTCTTCTTTCCAGAGTTCTCTTGAAGAGTGCCCACAACAAACATTCCTCTTGCACAATCTTCCATTCTGCATGGATAAAAAGCCTAAACTCTCTGGACATGGAAGCCTCCGCAGCATAGACTCATCCACTCAGGGAGCTAGTCAACTGTTCCACTGTCTCAGAATTCCTGGACAGAAGGTAGACACAATAACGAGTCCTCACATCCTCTTTCACAAATCCTCCTCTCCTTCTCTCTCTGACTCTGCTCTTATTCCCCAGTAGGGAAGGAGGGTAAATTCTTAGGTACCTTGTGCAATTTTTCACATGCGGCTCCTTCTCACATAGGGCTGTATGATTGCATTTTGAAGTCTTAATGGGAATTAAGAAAGGGTCATAATCTGATAGTATCTAATGCTCATTTTTTAAAATCATTTTATTGTGGGCTCATGCAACTCTTATCACAATCCATCCATCCATCCATTGTGTCAGGCACATTTTTACATTTGCTGCCATCATCATTCTCAGAACATTTGATTTCTACTTGAGCCCTTGGTATTAGCTCCTCATTTTCCCCCTACCTCTCTGCCCCCCCTCCCTCATGAACCCTTGATAATTTATAAATTATTATTATTTTTGTCATGTCTTACACTCTCCGACATCTCCCTTTACCCACTTTTCTGTTTTCTGTCCCTCAGGGATGGGGTTAGATGTAGATCCCTATAATCAGTTCCTCCTTTCCACCCCACCCTCCCTGCACCATCCGGACATCACCACTCTCACGACTGGTTCTGAGAGGATCACCTGTCCTGGATTCCCTCTGTTTCCAGTTCCTATTTGTACCAGTGTACATTCCCTGGTCTAGTCGGATTTGCAACACAGAATTGGGATCATGATAGTGGGGGGTGGGGGTAGAGGAGAAGCATTAAGAACTAGAGGAAAGTTGTTTGTTTTATCATTGCTACACTGCACCCTGGCTGGCTCGTCTCCTCCCAGTGACCCTTCTGAAGGGGATGTTCCGTTACCTACAGATGGGCTTTTGGTCACCATTCTGCACCACGACTCCATTCAGAATGATATGATTTTTTGTTCTTTGATGCCTGATACCTGATCCTATGGCCACCTCATGGTCACACAAGCTGGTGTTCTTCTTCCATGTGGACTTTCTTGCTTCTCAGCTAGTTGGCTGCTTGTTTATCTTCAAGCCTTTAAGACACCAGATGCCATAGCTTTTGATACCCAGGCACCATCAGCTTTCTTCACCACTTTTGCTTATGCACCTGCTTTATGTTCAGCGATCGTGTCAGGAAGGTGAGCATTATGGAATGCCAGTTTAATAGAACAAAGTGTTCTTGCATTGAGGGAGTACTTGAGTGGAGGCTCAATGTCCATCTACTACATTAATACTGAACCTATAAATATATGTACATAGATCTATTTCCCCATTATCATATATAAATATATTTACATATGTACATGCATGTATTTACACATCTATAAGGGCATTTATAGAGGTCTAACACTCATTTTTATGAAAAAAGCAAACAAATAAACAAAAAAACACACACTCCTTATCCACCATACACAAAACACATAAAAAACTAAACCAAAATGCCCAGAGAGGTTAGTTTTATAAACCTTTAACAATCATGTCAGAAGTTATTTGTTTTTTATTTTATGCGGTTATGGAGGTAGCCTGGTGGGGGAATTGCCGGTGAGAGTCCCCAGCTGTAGGCTTAGTCTAAAGAAAGTACAATTCCCTATAGGAATCAAACTGAGCAAAGTGCACAGGCACCATCAGAGAGTGGGAAACAAATCACTTTCCTGGTGTGTTAGGGCGGGTTTTCTAGAGAAGAAAAACAATTGACACATATGTATAACAAATAATTTTCTATCAAGGGAGTATTTCAAGAGATTCAGCCCCATAATTTGTTGCCTGGAATTTAGAAACTGTGTTATCTCAAGGCATAGGCCATACTGGAAAGCTCTGCGTCTGAAAACAAGCTAAGTGAGCCAGACTTTATCTTATACACTCTCATATCTCCTTTGTGCTTAAAGCTGTAACACCCTAGGGAGAAAATAAGAGGAAGACTCTTGCCCCAATCTCTTGGACTTGGAAGTCATTGGACTTAGGTTCAGACTTCTTGCCTTTGAAGTTGTCCAATAACAGGGAAATTATGACGACTCTATATTTGACACTTTCATATTTTCTAGGCTTTCTAAGACAGGTCTTAGTTCTGCAGACAAAGTTCTGTTGTAATGAATAAGTGTTATTGAAATCTGTGCCCTGTGTCTAAACCTCGTTGTTTTCTTAAACTAAATCCAGTCACTTAAGTTTTTAATATGCATAATGAAATATCCTATATAATTTGGTATTAGAATCTTCCCCATTTGCCAATATTCTTCATCTCAAGGATATTCTAATTCTATGTCAATGGCTAACTTAATGATACTTTGAAAATTACTGAAGGCCCAATGAAGGCAACTTACATTATCTCTTGAACAACTGATAAAGTTACCACTAAACTGGAACTAGTATATAAATATGTGGTAGTTAAGTTTTTTTGTGCCAACATGGCACCCATAGGGACATGTGAGTGGAGTTTATCCTGTCAATCAGATAGAAACTTGATGACCTCTTTTGGAGATGCCACTGAGATATATGTCTCTTCAAGGCCAGCACATATCTCTTTCACCCTGGTACTCAGACCAGAGTGCTCCCTGAGTTAGATGCCCTGCCTCTATATGTGTACTGTGCTACCTATGGGCCAAGTCAATCCATGGACTGTGGTGGACAATGTTGCTGGGCCATGCTGTTCAACTCTATGGTGCTGCCACACCTTGCCATGTCTACCAGGTCTACTGCCTGTGGGCCAATTCCGCTTGTCTTGCCACAGCTCCAAACACCACACCTCTCACCAGCTACAATGAATAGCTCCACTGTGAGGTTCCACCATGACCTGCTTCACTATGCTGAGCTACTGGCCCGTGCTGTACCTCACCACTTCATCGTCCTACTGTCTGCTTCCTTGATCTTAGACCAGTTGGAAGGACAAACCTTCAGTATATTAACTGTCCCATGATAGTGAGTTTTACTGAGCTCTTTGTACTGCTGTCTGGACTAATTTGCTGTTGTACTCCTGTTCTATATATATATACCTTAACTTCATGAATATATATATATACCTTAACTTCATGAATGGATCACTGAAGGTTAGGGTACTATACCAAAGTGTGGTGAATAATCAAATGGTGCCTGGCTATCAGAAATAATAGGTTCTGGGTTCTTAAAAAGCTTGGCTTCCCACAAGAAGCTATCTAAATGAGGTGAGAGCTAAACCCACACAGAGTGAGCACATCAGCCTTTGTGATCTAAGAATTATAAATAACAAAACCCAAGATTAGAGGAGGACAATGTACTAGAACTTAAATTCTGAGCACCTTGTTTCCATAAAACCCTGGATGCCAGGGGAAACCGGCGATCCATTTGCAGAGATCCCACAGGGAGTACGCCTCCGAGGGGTACCCTTGAGCCGTTTAACAGGGATGTGATGAGAGAGTGCATCAAAAAGTGAGTAATTGTAGATATAATTACATCAAGATTTAACATATTATCATTTATTTTCCCTTTTAATCCACTTTTAATTTGTTCTACTTTTTATTATTTTCTGCTTTCTTTGAATTGTAAAAAAATGTAATCAATGCCACTGAACAAGTTGCATAGAAAAAGAGAGAGCAAAAGAATGAATGAATGACCTACAAAGCTGCAGAATGGACAAACCCAATCTGGCTCAAGGTCAGAAGCTCAAGACTAGAAGCTAAACTGGAGGCCCTTTCTGATCCACACAGATGCTGGATCTGGGGAACCAAAATGCAAGAAGACAAACCAGGAGGGAGGAGAATAAAACAGGAAAATTAAAGAGGAAGGTTAAGTAGGAAGACCATGGATGGTGGATGCAGAGGTGTATTGGCAGGTCATATGCTAGGCTCTCATTGTAACTCCTAGGGCCAGTAAGCCATATGACAGGCTGCCAGCCCAGCTCTCAAAATCCAGATGCAGCATCCAGCCCAGGCTGAAGAAGAGGGCAGGTGATTCTTTACGGGATCTGCTTATATACATGAAGTAGGCAATATCCTCAAGGAAACATTATCAGGCTTCAACAATAGAAGCTGCCTTGCTACACAAGACCTCCTAGAGTTTATATTAAGTCAGACCTACTGAGGATCTTGGCCCAGGTAAGCTGAAACAAAACCTGTCACACCTGATTTTCTGGCCTTCTGTGTGCACAAAAGGCTGATCATCCGATGGTCCGTTGAGCAGAACGCTAACCCCAAACCCACTGCCACTGAGTGGAATCTGAGTCACTATGACCCACACAGCGTTTTCAATATTTTTTTTCCACTGAGGAGTTGATGCGTTTGAAGTCTCAAAGGAGTTGGCATCCTAGTGCGCTATCCATGGTGACACCAGGACTCTTGAGTGGAAGGTTAGAAAAACTCTAATTTCATCTAAAGTAAACAAAGGTGGCCTTTTCTTTTTATCATGTTTGCTTCCATCTCTTTACGTTGGCTACATAAAGATAACCTGAAGATGTTTGAACTCCTCGCATTGTTGTTTTCATCCAGTTGTCGTGATGTCCCGTGTGGTAGATTCCAGCTCACAGCAACCCTATGCACAAGGGAATTAACTACTTCCTGGCCGGTGCTATCCTCAAAAGTGTTGTTATATTTGAGTCTACAGTTGCAATTACTGTGTTAATACGTCTCTTGGAAGGTCTTCCTGTCTTATAGTATCCATTGGGGAAATTGATAGAATATGATCAGGTAGAAATTAAATTATAAAGGAAATATAATTTCTTATGTTTCTATCTCAAGCTAAAGCTGAATGAAATGAATAACTGCAAGCTTAGAGGTGCAATATTGAAGGGTCTATGGGAAAATATTGAATAATGCAGGATGGCTCAAAAGAAGATGAAATGAATAGAGAGTCACTGTACTAAAGAGTCACTTGACAGTCAATAGTTTCGAGAAGTAACATATAATCAAGAACCATGGTACTGAAGGAAGACTAATGGTGCAATTCGAAAGACTGACTGATGAGTGCCCCGGAATTTCCATTTTTCACAATGTTAGCCATGGTTTTATTGATCCACAGAGTCAAATAACTTTGTACAGTCAGTAAAACGTAAGTTAACATCGTTCTGGTATTTTTAGTTTTCAGTCACCAATGTTAGCAAGGATTTCACTCATGCTACATCCTCTTCTGAATCGGGCTTGAATTTCTGGCATCTCCTTGCCAATGCTCTGTGGCATCGTTTTTTAATTATCTTCAGCAAAATTTTATTTGCATATGATGTTAATGATACTGTTAAATAATTTGCACATTCTTTCGGGTCACCTGTCATTGGAATGGGTGCAACCATGGTTCTGTTCCCTTCCATTGGCCAGATAGCTGTCTTCCAAATGTCCTGGCATAGACTAGCGAGCAATAAAATACAGCATCAAGTTTTTGAAACATTTCACTTTGCATTCCACTAATTTCTGGAGATTTTTTTTTTTTTTTTTGCTAATGACATCCGTTTGGCTTGAACCTCTTCTGCTGTAACCTTGATCATATGCCACCTATCTGCTCCTTTAAAGATTTACAAAGCTTCAGAAGCCCTACGTAGGGTTTCCATAAGTCAGATTGGGCTTGATGGCAGTGCTTTGGGGTTGCGGTTTGGGAAAATAGTTTAACTTTGACAATGAATTTGTTTGCTACAGTGACCTGGTATTCCTTCTGTCCTCTTTTGAACCTTCCTGAATTTTTCAACATTTTGCCCTTAGAATCCTCTCAAATTGCAATGTAAGGTTTGGAATTTTACTTCCGTTCTTTAAGCTTGAGAAATACTGACTGTGTTGTTTTCTTTTGATTTTCTTATTCCAGATCTTTGCAAACTTCTTAAATTGTCCTTTGAAATTTTTTGTTTGGCTCTTTTACCTTATAATTTCTTCCATTGGTTTTAGCTACTTTAAGTTCAAGAACAAGTTTCAAGGTCTCTTCTAACACTCACTAGGGTCTTTCTTTTCTTTCCTGTCTATATTTATTTCTAACCTTTGCATTATGAATTATGAGAAGATTTACAGAGCAGATCATCAATTTTACATGTAAGAGTTATGCGCATTTTGTTTTAATCTTCCACTGTAATTCCCTCAATGGACTATCTCTCATCACACTGTCTCCTTTTTACCTGTTTCGATTCCTATTTCTCTCCTTGCACTCTAAAGTTTGCTTGTTTGCTTGTTTGTTTGATTTTGGAGTAAATACTCCCTTTTCATCTTAACTGTTAGATTATTTTAACACTGGAGTAAGTTCAGGTTTAGGTTTTAAGGGTCCAGTAAGCCTGGTCTCTTTTATGATTTGGGGTTCTGTTCCACATTTTTCCTGATGTTCTAAGCAGAATTTTCTAATATAATTGATTTCAGAGCATTTTGTAGAGGTAGATGGAAACCATCTAGCTTTCTGGTCTCAGGGTTGTTGAAACTGATATTTGTGTGGTCCCTTAGTCCACTGGAGTAATTATTCTGATATGTCTTTTGATTTTCATTCTTCTTCTGTCCTCTGGACAGGGAAAGATCAATATTTGCAACTTAGATGGCTGCTCATTGGCCATTTCTTTTTAATGAGTTTTGCTTTCTTCAATACTGATGTTTTTTATGTCTTGCCAAAGTCGTATAATTGGTTTGGTTATTATTATTCAATGCCTAAAATCTGTTCTTGAGATGGCCTCTTAATTCATGTGGGATATACTTAGGGTCGTGTTTTGGCTCTCTTCAATTTCTGGTCATTTTCTTCAGCTTGAACTTGAACTTGCATATGAGCAGTTGATGGTGTGTTCCACAGACCTTGTTTTGAATGATGATATTTGGGCTTCTCTGTGCTCTCTTCCCACCGATTTATTCATTTTGATTCATGTGTATTCTACCTGATGAGTTCTATTTGCATGATTGACATTTACATGACTGAAAGGAATAGATATAAAAGAAGTTGTCAGTCTTACAAAATTCTACCATGAAATCTCTTCATTCGGTTCTATCACCAAGGCTATGTTTTCCAACAACTAATCTTTCCTTTTTGTTTCCAGTGTTCAACTTTGAATCACAATTAATTAGCATTTCAAACTGAAGAAGTTGGTAGAATTCTTCCATTATTTTTCTTCATTGGCTTCATTGACTGCTGATTAAATTTGAATAATAGTTGTTTTAAGTGGATCTCTTTAAAGGTGTATAGATATTATCCTACTATCCATATACTTTATATATATAAAGGTGTATAGATATTATCCTTCTATCCTAGATATTTTAAACTACATAAAGTATTGTAGTTTAAAATAGATCTTGGAAATTCTTTCTGAAAATGAATGTAATTAATTGCCATTAATCTTCAATTTGTCATTTATTTCAAAGTGAACCATGTGATTGTCTGATTCAGAATGGCTAACATCAGTCTGTCTCAACTGATGATGCCTAAGGTTATAATCTTTGAGTTCTGTTTCATTTTGATGACTTTGAATTTTTCTAATTCACACTTTCTACCTTCCACATTACGCTCATTGGTGAAAGTTTGCCGTTGTTTTCTCGTGTTGCGTCCTGCCCCAATATCAAATGAAGGTGCTGAAAGAGTTACTCTGTCCCCATCATTGAAGTTGACACTTTGAGTGACTTCCAAACCTACGGGCTTATCTTCCAGCACTTTTGCTATTCCCAAGGCTTTCAATGGCTAGTCCTTCAAAAGGGGCACATGATAAGGAAGTTAAATTGTTTGGTATTGCTCTTATATCCATAGTGTTTGTGCATATGTAGAGGACTCTAGCTTGGGGGTTGATCAATTTTGCCATTCTGCTAGATATGAGAGTCAAAAAAAATTTCCAAAAGAAACACACTGCCTAAAGTGACAGAGACAACACTGGCTGATGCTCAGAAGCCATAATACAGAGTAGAGGTGCCATGCGGAGACCATGAAGCAGTGAGGCAGGGCAGTTGGTGGGCTTTCTTTTCAGTTGATGGTACTCTCTTAAATATCTGTGGATCTCAATCTTCCAACTGTCTTGTTTTCCTCAAAAGGTACTCGACAGCTTAGATTCAAGAAAAAGTAAAGAAGACAATAGGTGTCATGAATCACTGGAATGTTTCCAGGTTAAGTTAATGAAATGATATAATGACCATAGAATTCTTTGGATTGGTGAGAAATTAATAGAGATAAAAAAGGAGCTTCTGATTTTCTCATAAACTAAAATATCCAAGAAAAGAATAAGATTGTATCGGGTAAGATGGAAGAAAATGGCCTTGTGTATAGAGAGTGGATAGCCAGTAGTGCAAATAATCTAAAAGTTACCCTATGTGCAAACTAAAAAATTTTAGTTTCACCTGCATAGTTTCATGGATGCAGATAAATGACACAAAATTCTTGGATCAGATGGTTGATATCTTACAGGAGTAAAAATAGGCCAGAGTGTCTTCCAAACTTAATTTCCACAGGGCTGTTTTATTCCTAATTTCCATAGGGCAATATAGAGGGCCAGATGACACCTACACATACAATGGGCTCCTTGTAGAAGAGAAAAACTGAATTTAGGAAAGTGAACATTTTGCAATGGGCATAAAACATGCCTACCCATTGCTCTGGAGGGAGATGTTATCTTTATTATACTAAGTAGTACACAATACTTCACTCTGCTGGGAGGGAGATACTATCTCTATCTTCCAAAACTGCAAATTTGGCTCTTGCTCTGAATGGGGTGGGGGGAATCTTTTTATATTGGTAGCTGTCATGACATATCTTTTAAAAATAATTCTGAAAACTGGATTATCAGAGCCTTGATGGGCATAAACATGAGATACCCCAAAAGAATTATTTCCTAACAGTGAGCATTGTGGCAAAAAAGTTAAGTGAAATAGGAATTGAATAGGATGTTTTTCACTGTGAATATTGAAATTTATTAGCATATTGGAAAAGTTTGAACCGGAATGGAAAAAAAGAGCAAATGTCTTCAATAAATGCAAATATATATGCTAAATAATCTTAATAAACAATTATTCCTGTGACTGAGCCCATAGTTTCAGCCACTCTGTCTTGAGGGCCTTCCTATTTACTGCTGCCCGTCTACTTTACCAAACATGACGTCTGCTCAAGGACTGGTCTCTTCTGAAAACATATGTAAAAAGTCTCCTCATCTTTGTCTCTAGGGAGTACTCTGGCTGTACTTCTTCCAAGACAGATCAGTAGGTCTTTTTAGCAGTTCACGATACTCTCAATAGTCTTCTCTAGCACCACAAGTCAAACACAGCAATTTTTGTTCCATCTTAACTTATTCAAAGCCCAACTTTCACAGGCATATGAGGCAATTTGAAAATACCATGGTTGGGGTCAGGCCCATCTTAGGCCTCAAAGTAACATCCTTGCTTTCCAATCATCTAAAGAGGTCTTAGGCAGCAGATTTACATAATGTAACTCATCTTTTGATCTCTTGAATGCTGCCTCCATAGATCCAAGCAAGACAAAGTCCAGCCTTTTCTCCATTTATCATGATGTTACTGATTGGTGCAGTTGTGAGGATTTAGATTTTCTTTACATTGAGTTGAATTCATACTGAAAGGTGCAATTGCTTCAAGTTCTCTTTACTTTTCGTAAGCTAGGTTGTATTGTCTGCATAACACAGATGGTTAATAAGCCTTCTTCCCATCCTGATGCCACATTCTTATTCATGTAAGCCAGCTTCTCTGATGATTTGCTCAATATGCAGATTGAACAAGTATGGAGACAGGATACAACGCTGCTGCACACCTGTCCTGATTTTAAACCATGTAGTATTCCATTTTCTCTTTGCACAAGTGCCTCTTGATTATGCGCAAATTCTGTCTGCATACGCATCGTGAAGTGCTTATAATTCCCATACGTTTCAAGATTACCCAAAGTTTATTATGATTCACAAGGAAGAATGTCTTTGAATAGTCAATAAAACACAAGTAGTATCTTTCTAGTATTTTCTGTTTTCAGCCAAGATCCATTTAATATCAGCAATGGTATCCCTTGTTCCATATCCTCTTCTGAATCCAGCCTGAACCTCTGGCAGTTCCATTTCAATATACAGCTGCAACCATGGTTGAATGATCTTCAGTAAAATTTTACTTGCATGTGAGATCAGTGTTATTGTCCTGTAATGTGAGCGTTCTGTTGGGTCATCTTTCTTTGGAATTGACACAAATATGGATCTCTTCCCCGATCAGTTATCTAAGTAGCTGTCTTACAAATTTCGTGGCAGAGATGAATGAGTGCTTCCTGTGCTTCATCAACTTCCTGAAACATTTCAATTTATATTTAATCAATGGCTATAACCTTGTTTTGGGCTAATGATTTCAGTGCAGCTTGAACTTCTTCCTTCAGCACAATTGGTTCTTGCTCATATGTTACCTCCTGAACTGGTGGAAGATTGACAGAGTGTTCTTTTTGATACAAAATACTCTGTATTCTTTCCATCTTCTCTCATGCTTCCTGCATCATTCAATATTTTGCCTATAGAAACTTTCATGATTGCAACTCAAGGCTTGATTTTTTCTTAAGTTCTTTCAGTTTCAGATATGCTGAGTGTGTTCTTATCTTTTGGTTTTCTAATTGTTGTCATTTTACATTTCATTATTACAGTTGGCTTTGTCTTCTTACGCAGTCTTCTGCAATTTTCTATTCAGCCCTTTGGCTTTATCATTTCTTCCATTTGCTTTAGCTACTCTATGATTAAAAGCACGTTTGAGTCTCTTCTGATATACATTTTGATCTTTTCTTTCATTCTAATCTTTTTAATGACATTTTTCTTTCATTGTGAAGGATATCCTTAATGTCCTTAATGTTCAATGCACCCAATCTGTTCTTGAGATGTTCCTGATATTCAGGTGTGATAGACTCAAGGTCATAGTTGGACTCTCAAAGACTTGTTTTAATTTTCTTCTGAACTCACACATGCGCAATTGATGGTCTGTTCCTGTCAGTCCCTGGCCTGGTTTCAGATGCTGATAGTGAGTTTCTCCATCGTGTCTTCCCACAGATGTAGTTAATTTGATTTCTGTATATTCCATCTCGGAATTCCACAGGTATTATAATTTTGTGTTGCTGAAAAATGATATTGCTATTAACAAGATACTGATTTTGCGAAATTCTACCATGTGGTCTCCACTTTTGTGTCTATCGCCAATAGCATATTTTGCAACTGCTATTCCTTCCTTTTTAGTTCCAATCTTTGCATTCCAGTTTCTAATAATTATCAATGCATCTTGATTGCATGTTTGGTCAATTCCTGACAGAAGTAGTTGGTACTTCAGCTTCGTCTTCCCTAGCTTTTGTGATTTGTGCATAAATTTGAATAAGAGTTGTGTTGAATTTCCTTGAAATCAGACAGATATAATCCTATCACATTCAGCATTCTACTTCATGATTGATTTTGCAATCATTTTTGAGGATGAATGCCACACCATTTCTAGGGATTGTTGTTTCCAGCATAAGAAATCATATGGTTTTTCTGATTAAAAAATTGAATAATTAAAGATGTCTTTTGCAGCAGACTTGTCCAATTCAATTTGTTGTTTAATTTCCTTGCTGCTGATTCTGTGGACAGTGGTTGCAGATCGAATGGAAATGAAATCCTTGACTATTTTGTTCATTGGTATTTTTACTGGTGCTACTTATTTATCCTTTTGGAGAATTATTTTTCTTTATGTCGAGGTGTAATCTGTACTGAAGGCTATATCCTTTGTTTTTATGACTGCCTCTTGGTCTATGTACAAGTTCTCATGAGCACAACTATCATGGAATCCCTGTTATTTGCAATATGATCCATAATGTTACGAACCACACAGTCTAATGTCTTTGCATAATCGATAACACACAAGTAAATTTCTGATATTCTCTCCTTTCAGCCAAGATCCATTTAACACCAATAATGACATCTTCACTAGATGTCCTCTTCTGAATCTAAATTCTGGTCCATATTTGTTCATGAACTTTTGCAACTTCTTGAAAAATTATCTTCAGCAAAATTTGCTGGCAACTGTTGTTAATAACATTTTTAATAGCCATCAAATGGTTTGATCACCTCTCTTTGGAATGGACACAAATATGGATCTCTTCTAGGAGGTTGAGCAGATAACTATCTTTCAAATTTCTTGGCATAGATCAGTGAAAGCTCAAGAATTGCCTCCATATGTTGCATGATCTTAATTGGGGTTCTGTCATTCTTGTGTTTTGGCATTGCTTTCATGTAACCGGCCTTTTCCTCTAGGAACATAAGTTCTTGATCATATGCTACCTCCTAAAACTGTCCAACATCAATCAATTATTATTGGTACAGTGACTGTGTATTTCTTCCACCTTTTTTTTTTCCCCGAGCTTTCTCTATCATTCCATTTTTTCTATGTTATAGTCATTCTGTTTGTATTTTTGGAAGAATAGTAATCCATTTCATCCCACAAAAGCAATAAGGCTATATCTAAGTAAAGAGCCAGTATAGTTTACTTGTTAAAAAGCCACACTTTGAAAAAAAAAAAAAAGCCACACTTTGAAGTTAGGCACAAATAACTTTGAATTCCAGCTCTTATATTTGTTTGTTTGTTTGTTTGTGTGTTTGTGTTTTTGAAGTCACTTGGGAAAATTCATTAAACTACGTATGGTTTCTTTATATGAAGGAATGATAGTGATTATGACATTGATAAAAATATATGTATTTTTAGAATTAAATGGGGCATTATATAATATCTTGGAAATTCAATGTAATACATAAATTGTAATTATTATTACTTCTCACATCTTGTTGTTATGCTGACATGAAACTCATCTTGTCAGAAAACAAATACAGGCTCACAACTAATATCAGAAAATGAGGTATTCCTCTCTAATTAGTTGCAAGTTCTACTTCAAAGCATGAAATGATTCCTTCTCAACAGCTAACTTGGAACATTATATTAGCATTTTTATTTCAGTTTTTTTAAAGTGCAAATAAACTAAGCAGATTGTTATTTAAAAATTCAATTTTTATTCTAGGTTCTTAGAAAAAGTATATAAAGAAGCTTCAGTCACTACAATAAAGTAACTCTCACCTAGATTTTATCTCACAGAACCTTGGATGGTAATTTCCTACAAGGTTGTGATAAAAAAAAAATGATTCCACAATCACATATAGATTCATTTGGGAAATTATTATGGTTACTTTGAGATGTTTATGAAAGAGAGGGCTAGAATAAATGACTCTGAAATAAAACACAGAGTGAATGAAATGACATTTAATTTTGTCAGATGAGAGTTAGAAGGATTTTATTACTTTGCTGAGAATTTGACTTTTGACTTGTACTTGGGGAAAATATAAGTAGGATTAAGGAAAAAATTGGAAAATCATTTCAAGCAAACACAATAATAAACAAAGATATGCATGAGCTAGAAAGAATATCACATACTTAGAAAATAGTGTCTTGGAAGCTAGAAAGTGTCAGCGCTAACAGTAAATGTAATGGAAATGTCGAGTGAATGAACTGAAATCACAACCTAAGGATTTGGGTTTTATCATTAGATAATGGCTGATATTGATAGATTTTAAACTAGAAGCAGATGAGTATTTAAGATTACTGATGACAGAGTACGTAATATACTTAAAAGAAGAGATGCTGGGAATGAGACTGGACATTAACATCCAGGTACAATATTGTCAAGGTTGATGAGTAGTTGGACACTCAAGGGAGATTGATTGTAGAGCGCTGTGACCAATTGCCTGTGAAACTTCTAAAGGAAAGCTACCAAATCAAAATAACCAGATAACAATATCATTTTTAAAAATTTTGGCATTGAAAATTTCAAACGTTCACCTTCCTGCTGCAATTTTATATGAATCAGCCATGTTCTTGGTCCGAAATTAAGAAATTGATTGCTAAAAGAACTGCAACCCATGATTTCAGGTTTTGTGGGCCATATCATCTCTTCTGCAGCTACTCAAGTTTGCATTAGCAGTGGGGCAGTTCCCATAAGCAATAAATAAATAAACATGACTATGTTCTGATAAGACTGTCAAAAAAACAGTTAAATCACAAACTGTTAGTTTCTAGGATACTTGAAGATAAGGAGGTGGAAGTTTTCAGAGAAAAAACATTGAAGCAGGAAAACAGGAGATTTCATATAGATGACTGAAGAAGAGGATATAATTTTTAAAAAGACTGAAAGCAAATAGTCAGATATATAGTTAAATAATCATGAGAGAAATGGTCAAGGGAAAGGAAGACAGCATCTCAATAAAAAGGAAATAGTTGTCCGTACCTGATGTTTTAAGACTCCTTTCTTCCATTAACGAGTATATTATTCTAACATATAAATTGAATTTTTGTCAAATGCTTCTAAAATGAGAAAATATTTCAAAGGAATACTTTTAGTTGTGCTTGATTAATCAGGTGTCATCTGATAGATTTTGGCGCCTGGAGATTCCAGGAGCAACTATGCTCCCGGAATTCTCAGCGGTCGGTTTGGGAAATAGATTGCCAAGCCCAGTGGAGTAGATTCAAACTTCTGAGCTTTGGGTTAGCAGCTATATTTGTTTGTTAAGCATTTTCACCACCCAGGAATATTTGTCCTTTATTTATGTATTAAAATAGTCATACTCCCATGTACAGCTTTCATCATGTAAGATACAAAATTAAGAGGATGAAGAGATAGGCTAGTGAACTATTTCTGTTTTACTATTAAGTATATTGATATACTTAATAACAAAAGTATTGGTAACTTGATAAACATTCCAGAAGTTACAATACTGATATAATATGGTTTAACTGATTGGCACTGATTTTGTAATTGTATTCCATACTTTAAAAAAAATTTTATTGGGGGCTCATACAATTGTTATCACAATCCAAACATCCAACCATTGTGTCAAGCACTTTTTGTACATTTGTTGCCATCATCATTTTCAAAATATTTTCTTTCTACTTGAGACCTTGGTATCAGTTTCTCATTTTTTCTACTCCATCCCTCCCTCATGATAATTTATAAATTGTTATTTGTTCATGTCTTACACTGACCAATGTCTCCCTTCACCTACTTTTCTGTTGTCCTTCCCCTTGGGAGGGGGTTATATGTAGATCATTGTGATCAGTTCCCCTTTTCTCCCCCTACCTTCCCCATACCTTCGTGGTACGGCTACTCTCAATATTGGTCCTGAGGGGTTTATATGTCCTGAATTCCCTGTGTTTCCATCTCTTATCTGTACCCATGTACATTCTCTGGTCTAGCCACATTTGTAAGGTAGAATTGGGATCATAATAGTGGTGGGGGAAGCATTAGAGAACTAGAGCAGCAGTTCTAAACTTGTGGGTAATGACCCCTTTAGGGGTTGAATGACCCTTTCACAGGGGTCGCCTGATTCATAAAAGTAGAAAAAATACAGTTATGAAGTATCAATGGAAATAATACTATGGTTTGGGGGTCACCACAACATGAGGAACTTTATTAAAGGGTCACGGCATTAGGAAAGTTGAGACCCACTGAACGAGAGGAAAGTTGTATGTTTTGTCGGTGCTATACTGCACCCTGACTGGCTCATGTCCTCCCCATGACCCTTCTGTAAGAGGCTGTCCAATTGCCTACAGATGGGCTTTGGGTCTCCACTCTGCACTCACCCTCAAGCACAATGATATGATGTTTTCTTCCGTGTTGTTGATGCCTGATATCTGATCCTATTGACACCTCATGATTACACAGGTTGAAGTGCTTCTTCAATGTAGGCTTTGTGGCTTCTCAGCTAGATGGCTGCTTGTTTATCTTCAAGCCTTTAAGACCCCAGATGCTATATCTTTTGATTGCGAGACACCATCGGCTTTCTTTACCACTTTTGCTTATGCGCCCACTTTGCCTTCAGTGATCATGTTGAGAAGGTGTACATCATGGAATGCCAGGTTGATAGAACAAAGTGTTCTTATGTTGAGGGAGTAATTAAGTAGAGACCCATTATCCATCTGCTATCTTAATACTAAACCTATAAATATATGCACATTGATCTATTTCCCCATCTTCATATATAAATATATTTACATATGTACATGCCTGTATTTAGACCTCAATAAATGCCCTTTACCTCCTAGTCCTTTCCTCTACTTTCTTTTACTACCTCTTATTCCAGTATCATGTTCAGCTTTCATTTGGGTTTCAGTAATTCCTCTCCGTTATATTATCCTTGATCAAGCCCTACCAAGCCCCAAGCCTCCTGCACCCTCCTCACCATCGATTTGAGATCACTTGTTCCCTTGTCCCTGGGTTTGTTAACACCTACTTCCTTTCCCCCACCTCCCTCTCTCCCATGTCCCCCTGGAACTGTTGATCCATTGTTTTCTCCTCCGGATTGTTTATCCTGACTACATACAAAGACAATAATTTGCACAGAAATAAGAGAGCAAAACAAAGCAACAAAAGAAAACAAAGCAACAACAAAACAAACCAATGGCAAAAAAAAGAAAAGAAAGAAAAGCCTATAAATAGTTCAAGGTCTATTTGTTGACATTTAGGATTGTTTTCTGGTTGAGTCTGAGGGGTTCCATGCCCTGGCCCCATAGTCTGATTTTGGTATTCCCCAGGGACTTCATTGATTGCTACCTTTGCTGTTCTGTTGCACAACCTTAGTGATTTTCCTCAGTGTGGTGGGGTCAGACTGGGCACAATTCCTGCACTGTGTCTCCAGTATTGTCCCCTATAGCACTATGGGTCAGAGAGGGACATTGTGGCCTGTGGTGTGGCCAGCCCCTTGGTCCTCTCTGTGCATTGGCTGCTCTGAGCAGGAATATAATCCTCAGGGCTTGGTCGGTTAGGATGTGCTCTACTCTCTCTCCCTCCCCCTTCATTTGTTCCTGTGCGCCCTGTTCTGACTTGTCCCTCTCCCTTAGCTGTAGTTTCACTGCTGTCTTGTGAAGTGAATTCTTCAGGAGGGAGGGGGGACTGTCCATGTAGTTGGGATTGGGGTTGGCTCCTCAGACCTCCCTATTGGTTCACGGTTTCATGCCGGTATGTTGCATTCGTGTCTTGGAGCACCGAGTTGAAGTCCATGCTTGATGACAGCGATGCCCTAAAAAATGCATCAGTAAAGATAGCCCTGATGTTCTATTTAGAGTATATGCTAATATTATTTATGAAATATTTCATAAATATATGAAACATTTCCCAAAAGTTATTATTTCATAAACTTTCCTTTTCATATTGATTATGTTTTATTGTTTGAATAAGACTCAGATAAATTTTTTATGGTAATAACAGAGCTAATACATCATTCATTTTCTAGAAACAATATATGATAAAAGTACCTGTAAGTATTAACTCAACTGGACAAAGGAAAAGAGTGTGCACATAAAAATCATGGAGCTTTTTTAAGGGAGATGGTAAGAATTGGAAACATAATGCTAATGGTTGAGCTGCATGAAAAGCAACATGGAAGTGAACACATGAAGAATGTTGAACACACACACACTTCACAATGAAGGCAGTGAGTAGAAATCACATGTGGTATCTTCCTAAGAAATAATTTTTTTCTATTCAAGATTTTGAGATGTATACTCAGTGTCTAAAGGAAGACAACAATTCTGCATCCTATTTGTAGTAATGCTTTCCTGGGAACCAAAGACAACATGTAATAAGCAAATAACAATTCTGATTGCTTCAGCTTCCAAACCTTGTAAAGAAATAAATATTATTCACTAAGATTTACATAGCCACATCTCCAATTGACTCTAATGGAGTTTGGCCATGACGAAGGACCACAAATAAGACCCATATTTCTGGTAATAAAAAGACTGCCCTGTTGCTGTGGAGAAACTGTTAAACCACAGAGTGAAAGAAAACATTTTTATGTCACTGGAGTAGTCTCCAAGTTGACTTCCATTAAAATGTAACCTTATAGTAGGATGTGGATGATTAGAAAGTACTTAGGATAAAGGACAAAGGTTACTTTCCCCAAAGAGAAATTGTGTTCAAGTGAACAGAGATGTAGATGGGAAGCCTAGGGATACTGGCTCCTTTCCCATTCTCACACTTACTTGACTTGTCTTCTTTGGCAGGCTACATGCAGTCCTGCCTTGCCCCTCGTGCCTCATGCCAAGTCCTAGATGCAGCTTCTGGTCACCTCGCAGCTGGACTGCCATTACTTTGCCTTCCTGGAACTCCTATCTCCTGCCTTTCCTATCCCCAGTCAATCCAAGACTTTCCTCCTTATATTCCTGTTTTGTCATTTAATGTATGTCCATCTTCTCTTTAAAAATGCTCAGCAAGTTCCTCTCCTCTCCTCATAAAATCCAGCTTTCTCATTTTTTAATTTTTAGTTCCTCAAGACCCAAAGTTACTTCTGGGACATACCCATCAATACAGTCTATTCAAGTGGAAATACTGCCAAACTGAATGGCAAATATGTGTCTGAGAATTAATAGTTTGCCCTTTTGAATTGCAAAGAACAAAAAACCCCACATTTTTTTCAGCCAAATTTGTGTTTCTGTCAAATGGAAAAATAAGTTTCAGGACATATTTTGTTAATTTTTTTCTTTTTCTTTTAAATGTCAAAATTATCATCCAGGTTTGATTACCCAAAGTCTTTTCCTGATTTTCCCCATATAATTAGAAACTTAGACTTTTTAAACTGGAACAGCCTTTTGAGATGATCTAATCTGGTATTTTGCAACTGTTTTTACAGTTCACTCTTGGGTAACAAACAAACCAATGAAAACAATAAAGTAAAAAAAAGATTGTTTCGCTGCAATATTGTCAGTGTCTCTAAGTACTGCTTACTCCATCCCCTACATAGCTCCTGAGAGATTACCAGTGACTATTGGTACTCATTTTACATCTGCACGAGCTGAAAGTCAGAGAACGGTGATTTTGTGGAGCTACACTGAAAGCAGACCTGCTCTTGATTCCAAGTGTCCTGATTTCTAGCCCCGAGCTTTTTTCACTATGTATTTCACATCCTTTTGTTCCTTTTGGAGACCACCAACCATATTCTATGACTTAGTGATTAGTTTTAGCCTATATGAAGAGAAAAACATGACATACCTCCAATGAAATTCCATGGTATCTATACAAAACAGCCAGGCCTGGTCACGAAAAGAGTAACAGAAATTCAGTAGACTTCTGGAGTCTTTGAATTGAATTAATCCAATGCTGAAATGAAAATTCCGAATCTCTATAAAGAAAAGTATCTGACCTACAAAATATATGACTGCTTGAGTGAACTCTTAATACAACCCAGACCAAAATGTACTGCCACCGAGTTGCTGCCTACTCAAGGCAAAGCCTTAGGGTAGGATAGAACTGCCCATGAGTCCGGAGACTGACTGTTCATGGAAGTAGATAGCTAGTTCTCTTTCTCCCTAGGAGTTACTAATGCTTTCAAACTGCTGGCCCTCTGGTGAGCAGCCCAATATGTAACTATTAACCAACAGGGCTGGCTCTTGGATTCATAATATAGAGATAATTATTTGCGAAGACAACAATAGAATAATATGTGCACAGGGATGCTCTCCTATCAGGCCTATCTCTAATATATGTGGGGATTTCAGCAAGATCAAAGATGCTCTGGCAGCACGGTGGGTGACCTGATGGGCTGCTAAGCCCCCAATCAGCAGTTTGAAAATACTGTGAATAGTTACAGTCTTGGCAACCCCCCCCCCCCACTCCCGGGGAGTTCTAACCGGTCTTGTTGGGTGGCTATGAGTCAGATCCAACTCGGTGACAGTGAGTTTAGTCAAAAGTTAATGGAAAGAAGTAGAATGTTTTTAGAAAAGTTTGAAGCCCCATTGTACATAGGTCATCATGCACAGAGAAAGACTGAAAATGGAAGTACCTAGATCATGTATCTGAAATTTTAAAGTTTAAGTCCGTAATGATGACTGAGTTTCTGTCCTTTCACCCAACTCTATGTTTTCCACACAGAATCTAATCATCACGGAGGTTTCAGAAGTGTCATATTGTACCCTGCACCCACCTGTTCTTTATTGTCATTTTTATTCTGCCCATGGGTCATCAGGGAAAGGTCAGCGTGGAAGCTAAGGTTCATCTGAGGACTCAAGATAGTGTTTATACGGGATTGGCTTAGTTATGACTGGCCAGGGATCTGGAATATACAGGTTTAGTCCTCAATCTCTAATTTCTCCTAGGATCTTTTCACCATTTGTCTGCAAGTTTGTCATACCAGTGTGGGGCTGCTGTGTTGAAAGCTATGTCGTATGAGCACGGTCCATGGTCACCCCACCTGAACAGGCTTCTGCGGGGCTTCCAGACTAAGCACGCAGTACAAAAAAGAATAGGCTGTTCGATTCTGATGGATTCGTCAATGAAGAGCTTATGGGTAGAAATATTATCAGATAGTGGAAACCTCAGGAATAGCAGCAGAATATTGTCAAAGGTAGCACTGGAAGAGGAACCTCTCAGGTCAGAAGTAAGACCGAGAAAGGCAGTCTATCCTCCTGACACGGAGAGAATAAAGTCTTTGGGACGTTCATTTGCTGATAAGGCACACAGAGAATGAGAGGAAACAGTTTCAAATATCAACTGATAATCTCATCTCAGAATGTCTGAAGTATGAGACAGGAAACTTGGAAGCTGTAAAAGTGAAATGGAAAGCATCAAAATGGATATCGTCGAGTGCTGCTCGTCATCACGGACGGGATCATCTCCGACATGGCACCGACCCAGGAGGCCATCGTCAATGCTGCCAAACTGCCCATGTCCATCGTCATCGTCGGCGTAGGCCAGGCGGAGTTTGATGCCATGGTGGAGCTGGATGGCGACAACGTGCGGATCTCCTCCGGGGGAAGCTGGCTGAGTGGGACATGGTGCAGTTTGTGCCCTTCCGAGACTATGTGGACCGCACGGGCAACCACGTGCTGAGCATGGCGCGCCTGGCCCGCGATGTACTGGCTGAGATACCGGACCAGCTGGTGTCCTACATGAAGGCGCAGGGCATCCGCCCACGTCCCCCGCCTGGACCCCCCGCCAGCTCACCCCCACAGTCCCCTGCTCGCACGCCCTCCTCCTCCCCCCAGCATGCGCACATCTGAGCCTGCCCAGTGGCAGGCAGGCGCTGGGGTCTGGAGTGGGCCAGTCAGACAACGGGCAGGGTCCTGGGAGCCCATCTCCTGCCCAGCCCACTCGAGCCCCTTCCATATCTAGGTGCCTGGGAGGTGGGCTGTGGGTGGGGCCTCTGAAAGCTCCGCCCTAGTGTCCTGGCCTAGACCCCAGGTGTTGGGGAGGCAGGCATACAGGGGCAGAATAGGGCACAATTTTCAGCATCTCTGCTCAGCCCAACTTCTCCAGACTCCCAAGTTCTAGCCCAGCCGGGAAGATGTTAGGGGGGGTGATGGGAGTTCCCTTCAGCCTAGTCTGGGTTATCCTGTCTGCTCACCTTCAGGGGGCAGCCTACACTGGACCTCCCTCCTCCAGCCCTAGCCCTCTCTGGTGGTTAATCTTGTGTCACAGCCCACCCCTCTCTGTCCTGGGCCGTCCCTGAGTGCGCCTCCTGAAGCTAGTGGGTGTGCAGGGATGCTAGGACATGTGGACCTTCTGGGGCATCGAGATCCAGGAGGGGGAGGCAGGCATGGTGGACACAGGCCAGGTCAGCCCTTCCTGGGCCGCACTGCACCCTAGCATGATGTTAGTGCTAGACACAGGCTTCTCCTTGGTGTGGCCCTACAGGCTCCAGCCCAGAGACTGCCCAGGGCTACTGGTGCCCACCTAGAGGCCTGGGCAAGGAACAACCTGACCCTGGTGCTCCCACTGCCCTTGCTCTCTGAGTAGCCTCCACCTCATGGGGATAGGAGCTAAGCACCCTGGGTTGAATCCTGCCTTCTCCTCCCTGCTGTGGGAACCCAAACAAGGCCCTTCTGCCTTCTGGGCCTCGGTGTCCACATCTGTATGGTGAGTGGGTTGACCAGATGGTCCCAGCTTTTCCTTCAGCTCTACCCAGCACCTCCTATTTCACACCTCACTCGCTCCCTGTACCTCAGGCCATTTTGGCCGGAGGATCACGCTGCCCTGTCCTGTCACCTCAATCCTTAGCCCAAGCCTCTGCCCCTGTTTCAGGAACGGTTGAGCAGCTGAGCTCACCGGGCTGCCCAGCCTCTACCCTCCCAGGAACAGGCCATGAATGCCAGCCCCTCCTCCCACATGGGACTTCTCAGCCCACTGAAACCCCTTGCCACGCCTGGGCCTGGGGGAGACCAGGCCCCACCCTGTCTGATGCTCTACATTGCGGCCCTTCCCATCATGCATGAAGGTGGTGTTTCTACTCTGTCTGGTCCTGTCCCCGTTTCTGAGACCGTCTCTGTGTGGAATTTGCCCTAAACTGAAGTAAATTTGGTTCTTTTATGAAAAGAAAAGAAAAATTGATATTGTCGGTGTTAGGGAGCTGAGATAGACTTGCATTTGACATTTTGAGTAAAAAATAATATGGCTTCCTAGCCCCTGAGTGGCAGATTCATGAGGAATGGTTTGGTACATCTTCAAAATGGATATTTCAAGTTCTATTCTGAAGTACAATGCTGGTTATGATAGGATATCTATCCACATTTGAGGAAATCCATTCAATGCAACTAGTATTCAGATTTACTCACCAACCACCAAAACAAGTGATGAAGAAATTGAAGAATGCAACAAACATCTTCTGCTTAACATTGATCAAAAATCTAATCAAAATGAATTGAAAATATTGACGATTAAAATGCAAAAGTTGGAAACAAAGAGGATGAGAAAGTAATTGGAAATTTTGATCTTGGTCATATAAATAAAGAAGAAGATTACAGGATAGAATTTTTCAAGACCAATTGCTTCTTTATTGCAAATATCTTTTTCAAAAACACAAACTGTGATTGTGCACATGGACTTCTCCAGAAGGAATACACAGAAAATTTGGCAACATCTATAGAAAGAGACTATGAAGAAACTCAATATCAGCAGCTAAAACCATACTAGTGGCTGGTTGTGGAATGGACAATTTTTCATATGTAAGTTGAAGAAAATTAAAATAAGTCCATGAGATCCAAAATATGACCTTGAATATATGTATGCCACCTGAGTTTCAAGAACAGATTCAACACATTGAATTCTGGCTGAAAGAAGACCTGATAAACTGTGGAGTGACATCAAGAACATCACTCATGAAGAAAGCAAAAGGTCATTAAAACAACAGGAAAGAAAGAAAAGATCAAACTCGATGTCAGAAGAGACTCTGAACCTTTCTCTTAGTCATAGAGCTGCTAAAGGGCTTAAGCAAATGGAATAAATAATGAAGTCAAAGGACTGAAGTGGGAATTCCAAACGGCAGCTTGAGACAATAAAGTAAAATATTAAAATAAAATGTGTGAAGACTCAGAGTTACAAGACCAAATGAAAGAACTCATTCAGCATATCTTTAATTGATAGCGCTCAAGAAAATGTTGTCTCAAATTGCAATATTAAAAACGTCTATGCAAAACTACTGAAGATTCGGGAAGCACCAAAAGATGAAATGTAAAAAAATATAAGAGTTACTGTGCCAAAAAGAGTAACAAGCAAAAAGAACGGGCTGATATTCAACTCTTTTCAGAAGGAGCACATGAGCAAGAATCAGTGGTACTAACCGATAAATGTCAAGCTGCACTGAAGGCATTAGTCAAAAACAAGACTCCAACATTTGATAGAATACTAATTGAAATGTTTCCACAAGCTAAGAAAGCCTGGGAATCACTAAACTGGTCTATGCCAGAAAATTTGGAAGATAGCTACTTGACCAACTGACTGGAAGAATTCCATATTTGCATCCATTCCAAAGAAAGATGACCCAACAGAATGAGTAGATTATAGGATAATATCTTCAATATCACATGCAATGTAAAATTTCGCTGATGATCATTCAAGAAAGTTTGCAGCAGTATATGGACAAGGAGATACCAAAGGTTTTAACGACATTAAGAAGAGGAGATGGAACAAGGGATGTTAAATGGATCTTGGTTGCAAAGCAAAAACTATCTTAAAGATGTTTACTTGTGCTGTGAAGGCATTTGACTATGTGGATCATAATAAACCGTGGACGGCATTGAGAAGAGTGGGGATCGAGGCACTTAATTGTGCTCATGGGAAAGCTGCGCATGGATCCAGAGGCAGCTGTCCAAGCAGACAAGTAGATACTGCATGGCTTAACATCAGGAAAGGTGTGCATCAGCATTACAGCCTCTCTATGTCTCTGTTCCATCTCTATGCTGAGCAAATATTCAAAGAAGCTGGATTATATGAAGCAGAATTGTGGCATCAGGATTGGAGGAAGGCTTAATGACAATCTGAAATATGCAGATAACACAACCTTGTTTAAAAATATGTGAAGGGCTTAAAGCATTTGCTAGGGAATTATCAAGGATTTCAGCCTTCAGTATTGAATGCAACTCAATTTTTAGCAAGAGGATCCTAACAACTGGACCCATAGGTCACATCCTGAGGTGGAGATCATTGAAAGTACCATAAACTGCTGAAAGAACCAGAGAATCCATCTTGGAAGAAGTACAGTCATAAAGCCCCTTAGAAGCAAAGAAAACAAGTCTTGATTTCACATACTACTTTGAACCGAATGGGAGGAGGGACCAGTGCCCAGCGAGGAAAACATGCTAGTGAAAGTAGGAGGCAGTGAAAGGAAGAAGTCCCTCTGCATGATGGATCGACAACGTGGCCACCACAATGGGTTCAATCACCAGAATAACTGTGAACACGGTGCTGGCTTGGACAGATTCATCTTTCAGTGCATCTATGAGGGTCTCCAGGAGGTGGAACTGACTCGGCCGCACCTAACAAGAACAACGACTTTTAGACTAAGTACCTCCCCAAACTCCCCTTTTCTGAGGTTCTAATCAGTAGGCAATACGAGCTACCACGGAATCCATTTCTCCTCTTCCTGTGTGTCAGAATACACTCCACACACCTTTGAATGGCTGATTGGTGTCATTCTTAAATTTCGCCTTTTTCCCATGTAGCCTTTAGAAAAAAGAATGAGCAACTTACAAAATAGGAGGAAAAAATCATGAGCTAGAAAATTGCATACATTTTTAATGGTTTAAGTCAAGCTGGTATTTTATAGATGGTTGATATCAGCTATCTGCAAATTTGGCTGTAACTCAGGGTGACTACATGGACAACAAAGTGAAATGTTGCCAATTCTTCATCATCATCACAATTGCCAAGCCGTTCAAATTTATTGTTGCTATTATACCGATCTATCCCAGTGAGGATCATCTCCCTCACAGAGCTGCATCTCCTCTTCATCACATGTAATGATGAATTGATACCCCGGATAGCATATCCAAAGCAATGGGATTAGAGACAATGTTCTGCTCGGATAGATAACATACATTATATATATACATATATATATGTCTTGCATTTGATGAGGAGGAAGGAATCTCTGATCCTTTGTATGAAATGCAAACAAACTAACAAAAAAGCAACTTGAAGGAAACCTTTCTGACCATGTAATACTGGATCATACTATTTAGAAATTTGTATTTTTGTTGCAACTATAGATGTCATTGGAAAGACAGCTTGTCTCTTAATGTTTACTCTTAATTGAGGTCAATGTTATTTAAAACAAAACAACCTGGGTTTTAAAAATATAGTTATCAGTAGTTGCTCCTGAGGATCGCACACATGAAATTTTCATTCTAAATGAGGATGAGTTTATTATACCGGGCTATGAATCTTTCATTCCCAAAATCCCTCATTTGAATGAAAACAGAATGCCCCCAAACCATTAGCTAAAGTCAGTAGCTAATGTGGGCATTAAAAATGTTCAGAAACACCAGATCATGCTACTTTAACTGTAGAAGTCGTTCTGCATCTGTAATGTTTCCACGCATGCTGTTACTTTCCACTGACAGGTAAGAGTGAGGGTTTGACACTCTTAATATACCACAGGGTGTTAATCTTATAATCACCCTGTCAGCACTTTCTGTTAGAGTGTTAATGGCCATCTTTCAGCCACTCAGAGGCTCTTGCCAATAAAAATAATACCGGCATTTAGCCAACCAGAAGTTATTCAAGAACTTTTCTCTCTCTACTTTTTTAAAGCAAGGAATAAATTAAAACAACAACAACAACAAAAGTACCAGTCTTAACGGTGGATGTCTACCTCTCTCCCCTTCCTCCCTTCTTCTGCAGCTGGCCCCTGCAGGTAATCAAATCCAAGATCCCCCTTTGGTCTGAACCTTTGCATCAAATTTTGAGTTATACTGAAGGTTTCTTAGATTATACATAAATGTTTCAAATCAAAGGGCCAATCCTGACTGTAAATATAAAGCGTCTGTTCACTCACACTACCTAGAAATGGCTTCCATCACTGATTTAGCTTAAACTTGGTTCTCTGTGTTGCTTTCTCTGCACAGAGAAGGACGTGATTAGAATTAAACTGGGATGTGGTGAAGTTTTTGTTTGACACTCATGAATTTTCTCAATAGCAGGTAAAGGAGGCAAGATATTTTCATGATAGCTCCGGTAATTAACAAATGTAGATCTGTTCAGTGTGCCCTAATGGTGGTAGCTCAGCCTGGGATTTTACTAGTTTTAAAATATTAGTCATAAAAGTTCATTTGTTTGTCTCCTCTAAACATAAACATGACCTTGGACATGTTACGTCTTTTATATGCATGAGGTAGTCTCTAGGTGTTCTTAGCTAAAAAAAATTTTAAATCACACTTAAATTATTAATTTATAAATTATCAAGGGTGCATGGG